>NW_023260511.1:4771559-4905993 GCF_013100865.1 Trachemys scripta elegans
AGGGCGGCCTTTCCACAAACCGGCAATCTGGGTTTTCAGGACCCTCAGATTAGGACTGGAAGCAAAGCTTGTCTGTCCGTCCGTGCTGGGGCATCACTTGCCCCTCTGCGCCAAACCTCGACAAGTCCAGCTCTCACCGTGCACAGGTCTTATCCCCACGTGCTCACACCCTGGGTGTTAATGCCTGCGACTTCATTGTATGTCCCACCTACCGCCATTCCTCTGGGGACAGTTCATTCACACCAGCCCAGGCCTGCATCCTGCCCGTCTGCCTCCTCTGTCCCAGGACAGAATTTCACCCCTTCACTCCCAATACGTATTGAGTGGGGGAAACTGAGTCACGCATATTTTTTTCATAGAAACATTACAGAAATTCCTCACATTCTCCACAAGGGAGTCTTTGTGGCTGCAAGCATCGGAACTTGCTATTTCCAGTTTGCTTTTCAAAGAAAGGCAGCTGAGAGCCCAGGGTCAGTCCGTTCTATTGGTCAAAGACAAGATAGCACAACACAAAAAGGAGTTAGAGCAGGGGTAGGCAACCTATGGCGCACGTGCTGAAGGCGCACGTGAGCTGATTTTCAGTGGCACTCACACTGCCCAGGTCCTGGCCACCTGTCCGGGGGGCTCTGCATTTTAATTTAATTTTAAATGAAGCTTCTTAAACATTTAAAAAACCTTATTTACTTTACGTACAATAGTTTAGTTCTGTAAGCAGTCAAGATGAGCTCTACCCTGACATCTGGTGGTGAATTATGGCGAGTGTGGAAAAGAACTCCAGGGGCTGATCTTGTTTGCATAGGCACACCCACCTGCCTGGCATGAAACAACAGCAACTCAAAGTGGTTACTTTGGCTGGTGTGGGATCCCCAGTTTCTCTGTTATTGGGGCAGGAAGAATAAAGTTTTGTTACCCTGATTCTGTGAATCAAGGCCAGTGGAACTGTTGTATGACAGAAGGACTGAGTGAATCCTTCACCATTACCTAAGTAGCACTTGCTTGACAAGGGGCATGGGTTACAAAACCCAGTGAATTGAGAGGCTGGGAATAGATAATTTATGTCTGATGGTCTTGCCCTGATGAGGGTGTGAAACATCAATTGCACTATTTTCTTTCTCCACTGTGGAATGTTAGAGCTAACTTTGGTGCATCCAAAGAAGTAAGGCTTTTACTCACAAAAGCCTATTTTGGAGTAAATCTGTTAGTTTTTAAGGTACTACTAGACTCCTTGTTGTTTTGGATTCCATTAAGAATCTAGTTATAGGCTGCTGAGTTGAATTCAGTTTGGGCCAATGGTGAGCTGAAATTGCTAAGAGGTGAAATCACAAAAAAGATAAAGTTATTAAGAGCTGAGATCGCTGAGTGCTGTGTTAACTAGTGGGGGAGCCTGAAACTATACTGCTAAGTAGCTGGCAGAGCAATTTGTGGGGACAACTGGAGGAGCAGCAGCAAGTGGCGTGGAGCCTTGTGGGGCTGGTTGGAGTGGCCCAAGGAACGGTGAGCAGAGCTGTTTGTGGGGATGGCTGGAGCGGCTTGTAGGTCGGTGAGCGGAGCAGAGCGGAGCAGCTCATAGAATGGAGCAATTCGTGGGACGGCAGGAAGTGGACTGGCTTGTGGTGAAGGCTGTGGCGGAGAGATGGCTGGCTGGCCTCGGATCATGTAAGGTGCCCCTTAACTCCCTGTGTGCCCCCCCCATTTACTCTGGGGCTGCACTGACCAGGGACAGAGCCTTTGGGGTTTGTTGGACTTTTGGGACTTTGGTTGGTTGCTGGACCCAAGAGACTTTGGGGGTGTTGGACTTTGGGGACTCTGGGTGATTTTTGGGTTGCTGGATTCAAGAACCAAAGGGAAAGGGGACAGCCCGATTTGCTGGGGTGGGTTTTTTTGCTCATGGTTTGTGTTATGAATCCTGTTTGTGGTGTTTTTCCAATTTAATGCTGATGTTGTTTACCTCATGTTCTGCAACACTCAGACTCCGTGCTTGCGAGAGGGGAAGTATTGCCTCTTAGACGCGCCCAGGGGGTGGTATGTAATTGTCCCAGGTCACTGGGTGGGGGCTCGAGCCGGTTTTGCATTGCGTTATTGAAACGGAACCCCTAGATACAGAACCCGGCCCTTGTTGCTGCCAACTTAGATGGGCAGAAGGGTTACAGTTCTATATTATAGACTTATAGTAAGAGACTTTCTAAAAACGTTAAAATGTATGACCGGCACGCGAAACCTTAAATTAGAGTGAATAAATGAAGACTCGGCACCCCACTTCCAGAAGTCAGCAAAGCTTAGAGACATCTGCTGTAGCCGTACTGTGGTTCACAGTGTGTGTCAGTGAAGCATCAACACGATCATTTATCTTGGCTGGTCTGTCTGGCATGTTTCTGCACCTACCACTAAAGTGACAACACTTTACATTTCCCTCACTTAACCAACTTAGCTGAAATGACAAGCATGCTGGGGAAAGTTTAATACAGCTACACGTCATAGTTACCCCAAAGCAGAGGTGATGTTATACGTAACACCAGCAGAGCCCAGTCTATTACGGTAGCTAAGGCTGTAGCCAACTCATCAATCTCTAGATCAGCAGTCCCTACACTTTTGAGAGTTGTGTTCCTGCTTACCCGTGTCTGCACGGAGGGAGGGAGGGAGGGTGGGTGGGTGTGGTACAATCCCTCTTGGTAGCTGTTCTCTGCTTGCTTTACCTGTAAGGGGTTAACAAAGTTCCCCGGGGTAAAGGAAAAGGAGTGGGCACCTGACTAAAAGAGCCAATGGGAGGCTAGAACTTTTTAAAATGGGAAAAAAACTTCCCCTTTGTCTGTTGTTCTCCTGAGAAGGAGACACGGGAGCCCCAATGCTATAAACAGGAATGCTGTGTAAGGCTCGAACCAGGTATGAAATTTCATCTTCCATACCTAGAAGAAATTATTGGATTGGAAATGTTTGAATAGACGTGATCAGGTTTATTTCTTTATTTTGGCTTGTGGATCTTCTCTTTGCTAACCCCAGATGCTTTTGTTTTGCTTGTAAACTTTAAGCTGAACCTCAAGAGAGCTATCTTGCTACTTAGTTTTTGTAATTGTTTCTTTTAAGATCTAGCAAAAAGCCTAAGTTCCAAATGTATTTCCTTTCTTTTTGTTTAAATAAATTTTACCTTTTTTAAGAACAAGATTGGATTTTTGGTGTGCTAAGGGGTTTGTACATGTTGTTTGATTAGCTGGTGGCAATAGCTAATTTCCTTTGTTTTCTTTCTCAGCTCTTCCCCGGGGGGGTGTGTGTGTGTGTGTGTGAAAGGGCTTGAGGGCACCCCACAGGGAGGAATTCCCAAGTGCGTCTTCCTAGGTTCAAAGGGGGTTTTGTTGCATTTGGGTGGTGGCAGCGTTTACCAAGCCAAGGTCAGAGAGAAGCTGTAAGCTTGGAAGTGTAATACAAGCCTGGAGTGGCCAATATTAATTTTAAAATCCTTGTGAGCCTCCACCTTCTGCACTCGCAGTGCCAGAGTGGGGAATCAGCCTTGACATGGTGGCAGAGCGGTGGGATCACTTTGAACCAGAAGCACCTCAGGATTTTAAAAGGACACATTTTTCCTTTTGCCTGCTTGAAAGCCAGGGAGGTTTTTTTCTCTTTCTTTTCTGTTCTTTGCTGCCTGAGGAGGGAACAGGGATGCCAAAGGATTAGCCTGCAAAGCCTGGGTGTCCAACAAGCAGTTATTTTTTTTCTTTTCTAGCTTCATGGCAACGAAGTAGTTATGCACAGGCTGCCCTACTCTAGCCTGAGGGTGAGGTCAGGCACCGAAACCCTAGAGAAACCAGTCTTCCCAAAGCGGCACGCCACGGAGAAGACAGGCCCAGATCAAGCCCAGACATCCAGCTCCATGACAGAAATGCAGAGAGGGGATGGGGGACCAGGAGGGTGGGGTCAGGGTCAGCCCTCCCCAAACCGAGGTCCCGGTGCCAGGATGGAGGGATGCCATTACCCCAGGCCGAGTTCTAACTGAGGCAGAAAGGAATTTCTTCCTAGAGGCAACGCGCTTGGAGGAGAGAGGAGAAGCGCTGCTTTAGGCAGAAGTGGAGGAGAGGAGAGAGGCGAAGTTCTTTGAAATGGAACTGAAGCGCTTAGAGCTGGAAAAGGCTAAGCTGGATGAACCAAGTAACCCTAACAGTCCTTCTCCAGGTACCGCTCCCCATTCCAAGAAATTCTCCGCATACAAGGTAGGTGATGATACAAAGGCCTTCTTAGAAAATTTTGAAAGGGCCTGCCTTGGGTACAACACCTCTACAGACCAGTATATGGTGGAGCTGAGTCCGCAACTCAGTGGACCCTTAGCAGAGGTGGCCGCTGAAATGTCTAAAGAACACATGAACGAGTACAAACTTTTTAAACAAAAGGCCAGAATTAGAAAGGGAGCGACCCCGCCCATCATTTATCACAGGGGGCATGGACAGGGGTAAGGCAGCTGAGGCTGGGACCGCAGCTGAGGGTGGATGTGAGGTCAGGCACGGGGTTGGGGTCAGGAGTGGAGCCATAGCTGGTCTGCAGTGTGGGCTGGTAGCCGGGCCGTGGCCAGGTGAGGCTTTGCTCCCAGCCTTGCCCCCAGCGTCGCCCACAGGCCGGGAATGGAGCAGCCAAGGCTGGGGGCTAGTGGAGGGCCGGGAGCGGAGCTGCACCAAGACTGTGGATGGGACAAGAGCAGAGCTGGAGGTGGGGAGGGGCTGTCTGGCACTCCTTCCCCCATGGGGGCCGTCCCGGGCCCCGCCACCCGCTCCCCAGATGGTCCTCCATGCCCCCGACTTTGAGAACCTCTGCTCTTGATGGTCTAGGTGCCACTAGAGGGGGACAGAGCACCACACCAAGCAGGCCTGGGTTACATGCTCCCCCCAGCTGAGGAAGCATGTCCCAAACTTCAGAGACTTCCCAGCTGACATCCAGGATGAGCCCCGACTTGTAACACAGTCGGTGGGGTGGGATCGAACCTAGGACCTCCGGAGCTCTTTGTTCGTACAATAGAGGTTCATGCAGAACTCATATATAGAGGTGACAGCAATTTCTCTGCAGTAAAACTTACCCATACACTAAAACTTGGTCAAGCTCTAGAGCATTATGGCATAGAATCATAGAATATCAGGGTTGGAAGGGACTTCAGGAGGTCATCTAGTCCAACCCCCTGCTCAGGATAGGTGGCGCATGACTCGCGTTTGGGGAGGCTGGGTGTGAGTGTCGGAAGCTCCCTAGAAATGGGGGGCCAACCAGTGTCTGGACTGTGGCTCTGCCCCCACTTGGACTTCTCCCTGAGGCCCTGCCCATGCTCCACCCACTCTGCCCCAAGATCCTGCCCCCACTCTGCCTCTTCCCACCCCTGCTCTGCCTCTTCCCCTGAGGGCCCCCCTGCTAGGGTTACCATATTTAAACATTAATAAAAGAGGACACTCCACAGGACCCTGGCCCCACCCCTTCCCGCCCCAACTCCGCCCCCTCCGCTGAGCGCCCCACATTCCCCCTCCTCCCTCCCAGCCACGCGAAACAGCTGCCCGAGCGCTACCGGCTTCACGGTTTGCCGGGCAGCCCCCAGACCTCCAGACCCTGCGCCCCCGGCCGGGCGCTTCCCCAGTGCAGCCAGAGCCCGAGGGGAAGTGCCTGGCTGGGGGTGCAGGGTCTGGAGGTCTGGGGGCTGCCCGGCAAACCGTGAAGCTGGTAGCGCTCGGGCAGCTCGGCTCTTCAGCTACACAAAGCTGGGGTGTCTGGGGGGAGCAGCAGCAACTGCCGCTGCTGCCCCGGGGAATCTGCCTGCAGCTCGCAGCCTGCCGGAGCCGCACTAAGGTAAGCAGGGGACTGGGGCAGGGATGCCGGCAAAACAAAGCTGGGAGTATTTTCCCAGACATGTCCGGCTTTTTGGCAATTCCCCCCGGACTGGGATTTGAGGACCAAAAAGCCGGACATGTCTGGGAAAATCCGGACATATGGTAACCCTACCCCCTGCCCACTCTGCTCCAGCCCAAGACCAGCCCGTCTGCCACTCGTGCCTCTTCGCCCCCTCCCACAAGGCCCCCCGGCCAGCTGCTCGGTCCTCTATGCTCCCTCCCCAAAGGCATGTGTGTTCCGGGGGCATGGTCCCCCAGCATTCCTGTTCTCAGCTCCCCACCCAGAGCTTTCCCAGATGTTGGCTCACAAGGGAACTGGGAGAGGCCCCCCCCAGAGGGACATGCCCCCCCCGCTGTTCCAGCTGCCATGAAGGGGGCAGGGAGAAAGGCTCAGAAACTCCTGAAGGACAACCCTCCCTCCCCAGCTCCTGGTGCACCAGCATGTGGGGCTGAGCGGTGCCTCCTGCCCCCCACCTCCATGTCATCCCACTCAGTGTCCCTCCCCTCCCACCCCCTTTAGTCCCCATCCTCTCCCCCTGCCCTGAGGCCTCCATCCCTATTTATCCCCACAATCCCACTCCCTTCTCTGCAGCCCAAACCACTCTCCCCCTTCCCCCTCCCCCAGCATGCATTTAATTGTGTGATTTATTTTCTTTTCTCGAGTAGCTGGAGCACCTCACTCCTCTGCTGCACCTTTCTCCAGTGCCGTCTGGCAGAGGCAGTTGCCTCCTTGTTGGATGGATTTAAGCTTCCACTGCTGGGAGTGGGAGCCGTAGAGGCCATGAAGCTAGTCAAGCCTCAGGGGCTTTCTCTCTGCACGTTCTCAGTGTCAGCAACTTAGGGTTTTTTTTCCCAATTAACATTAGATTAACACTTAAAAAAAGATATTCACAGAAAACACCAACACCACCAAGTGCCCATCAGCTTCTCAGAATACAGTAACCCAGAGGTCCCCAGTCTATGCGGCGCGGCCCCTAGAGAGACACGGAGGAACGTTTGGGGGGCACAGCTGGGGCCTGAGCCAGCCCCCAATAGGGGCGGGAAGGGAGCGCTGCTCAGCTCCTCTCCTGGCCCCAGCCACAGCCCTGCACCCGGGGATCCCCTCCCACCCCCACACCTGGGGATCCACTCCCATCCGCCAGCCCCAGGGCTGGGCTTCGGTTTTCCCATGTTAGTGGGTGGCAGCTCAAGCTGGTTCTGTGTTGTACTGTTAAGTGGGACCCCTGGATGTTGAGCCCGGCCCTTGTTGCTGCTGACTCCACCTGGAAGGAGGGTTACGCTGCCGAACCATAGCTATTGTTGAAACATTTCATTGTATAATACGAATGGTTAAAATATAAATCAATTATCTGTGTTACCCAATTTACAAATAACAATCCAACTAGTTAAAGAAAAATGATTATATGATTAAATTAAGATAAGATAAAGACTAGATACAAACTTCTTTAGAAGAGGGATTTAGGCCATGTCTACACTAGGGACCTTACAGCGGCACAGCTGTACATATGTCTCCATTGCCTCCTGGTCCAAGAATGAAGATTGCTAAAAACACCTGAAGGGAAAGGCAGGGGCTGAGTCCAGGCTGAGACAGGGGTCCAAGCCTGTAAAGAGAAATAACTGGAACTCTAAGCTACCGAAACTCTGTAACCGGCCTGGAACAACATTTAGGGTGAGAAATTACATTTTCTAACCTGTTTCTTGAGTGTATTAAGCTTAGATTGCGTCTTTTGTTTTATTTGCTCAGTTATCTGCTTTGCTCTGTTTGCTATCCCTAAAAATTTACCTTTTGTAGTTAATAAACTTAGTTTTTTGTTTATTACAAATTCATAGCGGGGGGCGGGGCAAAAAGCTGTACATCTCTCTCTCTTCACATTGAGAGCAATGGTGAATTTTTATGAGCGTGTGATATGCAGATCTTTCTATACAACGCAAGACAATATTATTTTGGGTTTGTACCCCAAAGGAGGTGTGCATGTGAGTGCTGGGCAATCCCCAAGCTGATTCGTCCCACACAGAGCTGGTCTCTGTGTCCATTTGCCACCTGGGTGTCCCTACCTGTGTGTTTGCTGGAGAAGGCTTGAGGGCCTGGCACAGCTAGGACAGGGTGAGGAAACCCAGGCTGCTGGAACGGGTGAAACCAGTGGGACCCCAGCACATCAGGTGGGACCCCTGACGGGGAGTTCAACCTGTCACAGGGGGTATCACAGGGTCTGGTCATGCTCCATCCTGTCACCAGTCTCCTGGGACTAGGGTGACCAGATCACCCAAGTCAAATATTGGGACGCCGGGGGGAGGCGGGGGCCTGGCGGGAGGGGCCAGGGCAAAAAAACACACACACACACCCCTTCCTCCACAAGCGCTGGAGCCGGAGGGAGGCCTGGGAGACGCAGGGGAAGCGCGGGGCCGGGGTGAGTGAGAGTCCGGCCTGGCCCCGAGTGCAGGCAGGACTCAGTCGGGCGGTAGAGAAAGTAGGGGGGCAGCCCGCGGGGCCAGGCGGCGGCTGTTCTCCCCCCCTGGGCAGCGGGACTCGGGAGCAGCCGCTGCTGCAGCTCCCACTGCCGCGGGGGAGGAAGCGGCCAATGGCCAAGCTCGGCGGCTGCGGCTCTGGCGCCTGGGCCCGAACCCCCCGAGCCAGGGCCTGCTGCGGGGACCCAGCAGTGCGCACACTGTGCNAGCTAACTAAGATGAGAGGCCCTAGCCAACAGGGCATCCTCCCTAGCTGCACCCCTCCCCATGCCCCACATACCGTACCCTTGGCAGCTTCCGGTCACCCAAGGTCCTCAAAACTTTGCACAGGTAGCATCACCTACATTATAGAGACAGGGAAACTGAGTCACTGGGGCATACCTAGGTATAACAAGAGAGACAGGGATAGAACCCAGGAGTCCTGACTCCCAGCCCCCTTCTCTAAACACTTGACCCTCCAGGAGAAAGGCTCCATGTCCTATTCCCAACCAGTCCAATGTATCCAGATCCTCCTGCCTTGAGTGGAAGTGATGACTGGGCAACTGCTCCAGGGGCTGCACTCCACTGCAGAGCTCACAGTGCAGCTCCTTGCAGCAGCTGTCAGACGGAGCATTTGGGAACAACTCACTCTCAGCACTTGGGGCCGCAAAGTAATTCTCTTATTGTTGTTTGCACTGCACTAGTGCCTAGGAGGCCGCTCATGGTCTGGGGCCAGGGCTGGTGCAACCATTTAGGTGACCTAGGTGGTCGCCTAGGGCGCTAGGATTTGGGGGGAGCCATTTTCTTCGGCAGCGACTGCGGCGGACGGATCGTGGGCCACCCCAGTCGCCGCCGGCATTTAGGCGGAGGGAGTTGGGGCAGTGGAGCGTGGGGAGGGCCGCCTGCAGCAGGGGGGGCAGCATGCAGGGGAACTCCCCGCCCCAGCTCACCCCTGCCTCTCCTCCTCCCCGAGCACGCCGTCACTGCTTCACTTCTCCCACCTCTCAGGCTTGCGGTGCCTAAGCTGATTGGTACCGCAAGCCTGGGAGGCGGGAGAAGTGAAGCAGTGACGGCGTGCTCAGGGAGGAGGCGGGGCAGGGGGGAGCTGGGGTGGGGGGGTGCCTCAGGGTGGGGGGGAGCTGCCACAGGGGAGGTGCCTCAGGGCAGGAGCTCGGGGACGGGGGGGGGGGCAAGGTGGAAGTTTCGCCTAGGGCACGAAACATCCTTCCACCCGCCCTGTTCGGGACCCCATGGTGCTCGGTGTTGCACATTGTTTATTAGGTGTATTGTGGTAGCGCTTAGGAGCCCCACCCATGGTCCAGGACCCATGGCACTGCACAGCACGTATTACGGGAGTGCCTAGGAGCGCCAATCATGGCCCAACTAAAAGTCAACTTCCAGTAAATGAAATAAGGAAAGGTATCTTTACAAAGCTTATAATCTACTGAGAGTGTTCATCCTATTTGTATTAATGTATCATTCTTGTATCTGAAACTAGGAATATGTAAAAAGAACAGGAGTACTTGTGGCATCTTAGAGACTAAAATTTAGTTGAGCATAAGCTTTCATGGACTAAAGCCCACTTCATCAGATGCATGTATGTATGTATGCATGTATATAGGTAGCATATCTCTGAGGTCCTATTGTAATTATGCAAACTGTGGGCCATTTATGGTGGTTTAGTATCTTCATGGCTCCCATTGAGTAAGACAATTGACTGTAGATGGCTCTGTTTACCTGCAAGCCTCCACTGCATACGTGCGGGCCAATCCTGGAAGAATGGAGGGGGGCTCACAGGACATGTGAACATGTCACATGATATTGGAATCCATCGTTAGCCTGGCGCTTTTCCATTTAGAAGGAGGAGTGGGAACCCAGAGAGAGACAAAGGATTCCCACCTTGTGCTAAAGCTATAAAAAGGGGTTGGAATAGAACAAAGGGGGCTGCCACTCATGGGAAATCCCTTAGTTACCACCTGAGCTGGAACTAACAAGGATTGTACCAGGGGAAAGGATTGGGCCTAGACTAGGAAGGAGTGTAGTCTGTGAAAGAAGCTTATTGGAACATCTCTAAGAGCGAGATTTATCTGTATTCAGTTTCTTAATGTATTAGGCTTAGACTTGCATGTTTTGTTTTATTTTGCTTGGTAATTTACTTTCTGTCTGTTATTACTTGAAACCACTGAAATCCTACTTTTCATATTTAATAAAAGCACTTTTGTTTATTAATTAACCCAGAATAAGTGATAGCAAATGGGGCAGGCAACCAGCTTGGCTTAACAGTGAAATCTTCGGGGAGCTTAAACTCAAAAAGAAGCTGACAAGATGTGGAAATTTGGACAGATGACTAGGGAGAGGTATAAAAATATTGCTAGAGCATGCAGGGGTGTAATCAGGAAGGCCAAGGCACAATTGGAGTTGCAGTTAGCAAGGGAGGTGAAGGGTAACAAGAAGGGTTTCTACAGGTATGTTAGCAACAAGAAGGTGGTCAGGGAAAGTGTGGGACCCTTACTGAATGGGGGAAGCAACATAGGGACAGATGATGTGGAAAAAGCTGAAGTACTCCATGCTTTTTTTGCCTCAATCTTAACAGACAAGGTCAGCTCCCAGACTGCTGAACTGAGCAACACAGTATGGGGAGGAGGTGAGCAGCCCTCAGTGGTGAAAGAACAGGTTAAGGACTATTTAGAAAAACTAGATGTGCACAAGTCCATGGGTCCAGATCTAATGCATCCAAGGGTGCTGGGGGAGTTGGCTGATGTGATTGCAGAGCCATTGGCCATTATCTTTGAAAAATTGTGGATACTGGGGGAGGTCCCAGACGAGTGGAAAAAGGCAAATATAGTGCCCATCTTTAAAAATGGGAAGAAAGAGAACCCGGGGAACTACAGACCGGTCAGCTTCACTTAAATAAAATAAAATAAATTAATGGAAACACCCTATCTCCTAGAACTGGAAGGGACCTTGCAAGATCATCAAGTGCAGCCCCCTGCCTTCACTAGCAGGACCAAGTACTGATTTTGCCCCAGCTCCCTACATGGCCCCCAGAAGGATTGAACTCACAATCTTGGTTTTAGTAGGCCAATGCTCAAACCACTGATCTATCCCTCCCCAACCACTGAGCTATTCCAGCAAAATCATGGAACCCATTTTGAAGCACTTGGAGGAGAGGAAGATGATCAGGAACAGTCAAAATGGATTCACCAAGGGCAAGTCATGCCTCACCAACCTGATTGCCTTCTATGATGAGATAAATGGCTCTGTGGATATGGGGAAAGCGGTGGATGTAGTATAGCTTGACTTTAGCAAAGCTTTTGATATGGTCTCCCACAGTATTCTTGTCAGCAACTTAAAGAAGTATGGGCTGGATGAATTGACTATAAAGTGGATAGAAAGCTGGCAAGATTGTCAGGCTCAACAGGTAGTGATCAACGGCTCGATGTCTAGTTGGCAGCCGGTATCAAGTGGAGTGCCCCAGGGGTCGGTCCTGGGGCCGATTTTGTTCACCATCTTCATTAATCATCTGGATGATGGGATGGATTGCACCCTCAGCAAGTTTGCAGATGACACTAAGCTGCCGGGAGAGGTAGATATGCTGGAGGGTAGGGATAGGGTCCAGAGTGACTTAGACAAATTGGAGGATTGGGCCAAAAGAAATCCGATGAGGTTCAACAAGGACAAGTGCACTGAGGAAGGAAGAATCCTATGTACTGCTACAGGCTGGGGGCTGACTAGCTAAGCAGCAGTTCTGCAAAAAAGGACCTGAGGATTACAGTGGACGAGAAGCTGGATATGAGTCAACAGTGTGCCCTTGTTGCCAAGAAGGCTAACAGCATATTGGGCTGTATTAGTAGGTGCATTGCCAGCAGATTGAGAGACATGATTATTTCCCTCTATTCGGCACTGGTGAGGCCACATCTGGAGTACTGGATCCAGTTTTGGTCCCTCCACTACAGAAGAGATGTAGACAAATTGGAGAGAGTCCTGCGGAGGGCAACGAAAATGATTAGGGTGCACATGACTTACAAGGAGAGGCTGAGGGAACTGGGGTTATTTAGTCTGTAAGAGAGAAGGGGGGGGGGGATTTGATAGTAGCCTTCAACTGCCTGAAGGTGGGTTCCAAAGAGGATGGAAATAGGCTGTTCTCAGTGGTAGCAGATGACAGAACAAGGAGCAATGGTCTCAAGTTGCAGTGGGGGATGTCTAGGTTGGATATTAGGAAACACTATTTTACTAGGAGGGCGGTGAAGCACTGGAATGGGTTACCTAGGGAGGTGGTAGAATCTCCCTCCTTAGAGGTTTTTAAGGCCCGGCTTGACAAAGCCCTGGCTGGGATGATTTAGTTGGTCCTGCTTTAAGCAGAGGATTGGACTAGATGACCTCCTGAGGTCCCTTCCAAGCCTGATATTCTATGATTAATACCTGGGGGAGCAAACAGCTGTGCATATCTCTCTATCAGTGTTATAGAGGGCAGACAATTTATGAGTTTACCCTGTATAAGCTTTATACAACGTAAAATGGATTTATTTGGGGCTTGGATCCCATTGGGAGCTGGGTGTCTGGGTGCTGGAGACAGGAGTACTTGCCAAGCTGTTTTTAATTAAGTTTGCAGCTCTGGGGGTTGTGGTTCAGACCCTGGGTCTGTGTTGCAGCAGGGTAGTGTGTCTGGCTCAACAAGGCAGGGTTCTGGAGTCCCATGCTGGCAGGGGAAAGGGGCTCAGAGGTAGTCTCCGAACATCAGGTGACAGTCCCAAGGGGGTCTCTGTGACCAAACCTATTACACCCAGATCTCAGTGACTGCTCCTATCATGCGTTCACATCCACACTTTAAAAGCTTTTATTAAAAGAACTCCTTACAGCTAATGTCAATTTCCAAGTTTTGTTTGTCTGGTTTTTGTCCTCTGGTCAAGTCATTTGGGCAAAACTCTGAAAACCAAACTAGCACTTTTGAAGGAACGCCTTTAAACGTGTCTTTGTATGTTTTATTTTATTATTGTAAAACCCCTTCCTGGCCCATGTTGGTGTATCTTAATTTTCACTAGGAAACATATCTGGTTACTCGTGTTTTTTCATGTTAGCAAAAAAAAAAACCAAACCAAAACAAAAAAACCAACTCTCTTAATTTACAGGATCTCTCTTATGGTTGGTGGTCTGAGTGAGGGTTTGTGTTTTTTTAACCTTGCTGTGTCAGTCTTTATCTTTATGTTAGAACAGGTGTTCCTGGCTGTAAAAGTTGTATAATTTCTTTACAGAATTTTTTCATGTTAGCCAACAAATTAAGAAAAGTCTTTGTTTCATCAGGGCCAGTGTTTATCTTATATCTTCACACTGTGTGAGGCGGGTGGGGATGAGGGGCTCTTGTTGTAAAATGTAAAATGCCAGAGCACAGCGATAGCCGATGCAGGTTGGCAAAGGAAAGAGCCCCCACCCTGCATCCTCCCCACCCCCGCACTGCTCCAAGAACTTCCCAACTTCCCCCTCACTGCTCCAACTCCCACCCGTTGCCCAGTTCTGAGTCTGGGCTGGTTGTCACCAGTGGGGCCCTGGCCCATTGAGTGGGTCAATGGGGCACAGCTGGAGCGGGGCAGTTTATCAAAGGCAGGGGCACCAGCCTCAGGGCCAGGAGAGGAGGATTTGCCTCTCCCTGCACATCCGGGTACATGTAACACAAACAATGTGTAGCCGGGCAGCTGTGAAATTTCTTTGTTAACAGGGGGCTCTGCAAGGTGGCCCACCTGGCAATTCCATAAGGGGAGAGCGACTCCGAGGGACGCCCAGCACAAGCCAGGGAGATGTTGTCCAATGGGAGGCTCCTGGCTTGGGGCTCAGTCGTCCTGGCCCTGTGCGTGGCAGCCCCAGGTACTGATGGCAGTATTGATGGGCCACAGGAGAAAAATCTAGTACTAGCCAGTCTCATTTAACTCCTGCAATCATTTCCCCCCTTTGCCCATGCGTGCAAGTCTGTGGTGCACACAAGCCAAATAGGGCAAAAGTACCCTGGGCGCAACCAGGCGGTCATCTGGGAAGCGCCAAAGGCAATCACGATATAAAGTGTACCCAGCAACACTCCAAGAACATTTTTTGGCTTTTTAGTTGGCATCAGCTTTTTCTATTTTTCTGAAAGACAAAGAGAACATATTTTTATCCCCTTGGGGTTGGCTGATTATTGCTTAAAATATATATATTTTACAAATACCCTTTTTGATTGCAGGCAAAACTGAGGAATAACTTCCCATATTTTCCTGTATTTGTTTTATAGGCAGGTCAGATTTCAATGGCTTCTCTCTTTATCATTTAGGTGATTTGCATTAAAACAGACTCTCGGCTTGTTTTTGGATTTAAAGTTATCAGCCGCTTAGAGACTCTGTCTCAAAAGGACACAATTAACTTCTAACTTTTAACTCCTGCTTTCAGACACACATTTTCTCTTCAAATCAAACACAACCCCTTTTGGCTCCCCTTTGGCAAAGTGACTGTTGATTACACAGAGCCACCTTAAGGCTTAGCGTGGGGGTACTGACTACAGCTTCTCTCTACTATTTGTTACCAAAACAGATGTATAATCTTTTCCCATTCTCCTGGCTTTGACTGCCCTGCTGCAGCCACAACTTTGGTCTTTATTTAAAACAATTTAAATCTTGTAAAGCATTAAGTTACCGTAAGGGTTAAATGCTAAATACCAAAATTAAACAACACTAGTTTATTTTGTTTTGCAAAAAAGTGTTTTAAGGTTGTAAAACCAAAAAATACAAATTCATCTTAAACTTATAAAACAAAGATTATACACACCAGGAGTGTTCTTTAGCAAATTTGACTAACTTGTTTATAGTTAAATAATTCCACTTAAATAACCTCTTGCCTGGATTATTGACAGACATTCCTCCAGAGAAATGGGCCCTTTCTCCAAAGGAATGGCTGCAAAAAACCTAAGAATGTCTCTTTTCATAACACCTTCTTTTAACATTTGTACAAAGTTTCACTGTTTAACTCCCTCCAGTAACTACAGAGTTAACTTTCACTGTTTCTTTCAACTTCCTCAAACTGTGGTTGCCTGCTTGTCTGGGCCCGATCCTTTTTTCCTCGCTGTATTTTTCCTTTCCATGGGCACAGGCATTGTTTCACTACCAATTTAGCAAAGAGGGTGGGCTTTTTGACTAACCCCCGCCCCTCCTGGTCCCTTTCCTTAAGGAGATTACTCACAAGGGTCACCCAACTCATCCCCCATGAGGCTTGCCACCTGGACAGAATGCACATGTAATACACAGGGGTACCCTCCTGTGGTGAGGGGGGAAACTCTCAGACTGTCCCCCACCCATCTTCCAATCACACACGCCGGGAGGGGGGTGCCCTGTCTGCTAGGGGCTCAAAAGCTAAAGAAAGGTTTCACACTCTCCGGGGAGGGCACCCTGTCTGCTCAGCAGCATTAACAGCATGGTAAAATGGGGAAGTTACACTCACTGACCATAGGAATGACAAAGAGAACAGGAATACTTATGGCACCTTAGAGACTAACAAATTTATTTGAGCATAAGCTTTCGTGGGCTACAGCCCACTTCTTCAGATGCATAGAATGGAACATATACTGAGGAGATATATACACACATAAAGAGAGCATAAAAGGTGGGAGCTGTCTTACCAATTCTGAGAGCCCAATTAAGTAAGAGAAAAAAAACTTTTGAAGTGATAATCAAGCTAGTCCAGTACAGACAGTTTGATAAGAAGTGTGAGAATACTTACAAGGGGAGATAGATTCAATGTTTGTAATGGCTCAGCCATTCCCAGTCCCTGTTCAAGCCTAAATTGATTGTATCTAGTTTGCATATCAATTCCAGCTCAGCAGTTTTTTGTTGGAGTCTGTTTTTGAAGCTTTTCTGTTGCAAAATTGCCACCCGCAGGTCTGTCAAAATGACCAGGAAGGTTAAAGTGTTCTCCTACTGGTTTTGGGGTGTTATGATTCCTGATGTGAATGACGACTCCTTGCTGAATTAAGGAGGTGATTACTGGTTAAATTCCTTTCTCGGCCTGTTTTGATAGATGGTATTGCTGCATCTTGGGAAGGGGTCTTGCTGGGGTTCAGGCGAACCTTACCAGGTTGTGCGGACCCAATTGGAGATGGGACACAACATGATCGCCCACACAGGGGGGGGACCTTAGCCAGCAATTCCTATTGCAATGAGGAAGGGCTGGGGTTGGTCTCCCTCTTTGGAGCGTCTGCCTGTAAGATTGCCAGTACCTTATTGGGACTGGGACCAGGCATGCCTAAATACACGCCGCCCGGGGTACAATAGATTGTACAATTTAATTTACACAGCAAGTCTCTTCCCAAAAGGTTAACTGGCAAATAAGGACTGAGGAGGAAAACATGATAGTTAGACAGAGGACCAACAGAAACGGTCAGAGGTGAAGAGACAGGGTGGGGCACAAGAACGTTGCCCACCCCTACTGCAGTTTAAATATAAGTTTATAGGATCTTCAGATGGAGCTGAGCTGGTACCCCGAAGAGGCCCTAAAGTATAGAGAGATATCTGCTGGCCAGCAGGGGCTTAGCAATTTCTCTTTTGTCTCCTTTAATTGTGTATTAAGTTTGTCCTGGGAGTCCTTGAGACTCCTCCTTTGAGATTCACGGCGCCATTTCTCTGTTTCTTCATGCCAATAGAAATATGCCTCACACTGACATTGGCCAGAAGTGCACCTCTGAGGTACACAATCTTGTCAAGGTTGAAACTTTCCCTCGAAGGGAAACCATAATTTTAAATCTTCCCTATTCCTGGTATACCAATTCCATTTTTTCCAGTAACTTGCAAAGTAGCGGGACCGTAATTCGAGTACATGTACACAACTGGTGTGCCCTTTGGTAGGATGACTATTCCTTTTGACTTACCACCAACCATTTCCCAGACCAGACCACTTTCACTCGGGTCTTTCACACAGGGAAGGCTAATGTAGGGTGTCCACGACTGTCTACACCCCCTTCCAGCAAAGAGCATCGGCTAGATTCAGAGAGAATGGTGCCGCTTACTCTGTTGCTTCCGGTAGGGCGTTTGGACCCGTTTGTGGCTCGTCAGACCGCCTTTTACCAGCGGAGGAGGGGAACCAGAGGGAAAGAGGGTGGGGAAACCAGACCGTTCACAGATGGTAGGGGATGGGGGTCATACAATCCTAGACCCAGACAGACCCCTCGCTGGTCATGCCTTGCAGAGATTGTGGCTCTCATCGTAGCCCACTAGTTGGAGCCACAGGGCTTGCTTTAGATCACCTCTGATCATGAGCCGGTGACTTCACAGAGAGCTTTGGGCATCTTCCAATGACCCTCTCTCTCACTCAAACATTCACACTGGCACACAAAACAGAGGTCCATCCATAGACACACATCTACCCCACCCCTCACAGCCCAGCACCCCCCCCAGACCCCCTAGAGATTCCCTCTCCCATGCCCTGCATCCCAGCCACACTCACCGGCCCTCCTGGGAGGCAACTGTGTCTGCCGGGCTGAGCCAGCAGCCCAACCAGGGCTGGTCCCAGGGCCAGGAATCGCTCCATCCCCTCGGGAGTGGTGTCATCAGCCAGGCCAGGGTCTGCCCCAGCTGGGCTCCCTCAGGACCTACTTGCCTGGAAGGGCCCAGCCAAGCCCCCCCCCCCCCAATCCCTCCACACTTGGCTGAAGCTGGCCAGGCTTCTGCATCAGCCCCAGGCAGCTCAGCTCTGGGGAGACAGGCAGGCCCCACAGTGGTGGGAAGCAGAGACTGCCCAGAGCCAGAGGTGTACTGGGGTCCTGCCAGGGGGCAGAGAGGAGCCGGTGGGTGGGGCCAGGGGGTGGAGAGGAGCCCTTGGCCAGCTGGCGGCAGGCATAGAGGAGCAAGTGGGGGTGGGGGGAGCCAGGAGGCTGGCAGGGTCTCAGGGCACAGTGCAAGCAGAACAGGCCAGGGCCCCTTCTGAGCATGGGCCCTGCTCCATGGCGCCACTGTAAACCTGGGACTGGCCCCCTTCTCTCAGTACAGCCTCTTCCTCACTGTGTGTAATCAGGGCTGGATTAACCTTTTGTGAGCCCGGCGCCAAACATATCTATGGGCCCCCATGGAGCATGGCATGGGGGAGGTGCGGGAAGTCAGCCCCTGGAGGGAGAGGCCAGCCAGAGCAATGGGGTATGGAACAGCAGGGCCAGCCCCGCTCCACTCAGCCCAGTGCAAGGGCACTATTTACAAACTGGCAGTTGCCAGATGCAAGTGGCATGCCTGGCCCTGTGGTGCCAGCATTCCCCTTCCCCTTGGGGGCGGGCCCATGCCGCACCACACAGCCCCCCTACCAAACATGAACACTCCCCGATTCTCTATGGACAGAGCCCCCCCCCGACCTGCTATGCCCAGCATCCCCCACTAGACCCCCTCCACAAATGCACAACACTCCTAGTGCCCCCCTGCCCACAGCCCCACCACAATTGCACAGAACCCCATACAGAACCCCCACTCCCTAGTGCTCCAACACACACAGTGTTAAGATTGTGACAAAGCTCTGTCCTTGTCTCCGTGGGTCCCATGTTTCTTGGCATATTTCACTAGGCTCAGAGGCTCACTGTGACATTCCACCTAGCCCTTCTCTCTCTAGAGGCAAGGGTCACAGCCTACTGAGCCATTTTCATCATAAGCCAGCGAGGAAGCTGAGGAGAAGCTATCCTTCCTTGTACAGTCTCTGTTGTCTGCCAGTCTCAGTGATTCATCAGAGGGGCAAAGGGCAGGGGGGAGCCCAGGCCTGCCCTCTATTCTGGGCTCCAGCCCAGGGACCCTCATAATATCAGCTATAGCAGCTGACTTTTTAGAAACAGGATGTGTGTAGAATTCCCTGGGCTACTTCCCCACAGCAGCCCCCACTTCCTCAAGATCCACTTCCCCCTTACCACAGGGCCTCCTTCCTTGTGCCCGATATGGTGTGTACTGCTCAGTTTCCCCAACAGCACAACTTCCTTCTACAGCTCCTGGCATCCACCCCCACCTGACTAACTGGGAGGCTTTTAACTACTTTCAGCCAGCCCCTGATTGGCTTCAGGAGTCCCAATCAACCTAGCTGTCCTCCCTGCCTTCTGGAAAGATCTTATTGGCCCTAGATGTCTTAATTGACCCAGAGCAGCTGCCATTTGCTTATTCTGGTAATAGGGATTTGTTTAGGGTTGGAAGGGACCTCAGGAGGTCATCTAGTCTAACCTCCTGCTCAAAGCAGGACCAATCCCCAGACAGATTTTTACCCCAGTTCCCAAAATGGCCCCCTCAAGGATTGAGCTCACAACCCTGGGTTTAGCAGGCCAATGCTCAAACCATTGAGCTATCCCTCCCCACACTTCATGCAGGTTATTGCCCCACCCCTAAAGGGGAGGGTTGTGCAATGCCACCGGTGCTGCCATCATTTCTGCTGCCACTTGCCACTCCCTGGGACCTTTGCTGCTGATCTCTGCCACCTTTCCCCCTGCTCACCACTGTCATCTCTGCCGCTTCTGGCTGCCATCTCTAGAATGCCACCTCCTGAGGGTTCCCCCCTTAGCCCAGCTGTGAGTGATTTCACCTCACTGCTGCTGTAGCCTCCCCCTTACCTGTCACTGCACCCTATCCCTGCAGGGGGCCTAAGTCTCAGCCCCATAAACCTGCTTGTAAAGGCCAATCATCATAGGCAAGGGGGATTCAGACCTGCTGCCTTCCTCTGCCTCCCCGTACCTCTATAGGCCTTGGACCAGGCCCTGCAGCCCAGGGAGTTGCCAGCCTGGAGCTCCCCTGCTCCTCTGGCTCTCCCCAGCCCTGCTTCACTCCCAGTACCCTTTCTGCAGGAAGGCAGACCCTGCTCTCTCCCAGCCTGGAGAGAGACTCCTCTTGGGCCTCTAGCTCACAGCCTTCTTATAAGGGCCAGCTGGGTCCTCATTAAGCCATTCACAGCTGTGGCTGTTTTCCCAATCAGCCCAGCCTTTCCCCTGCCACAGCCCTCTCCCAGGGCTGTTTTAAGCCCTTCCGGGCAGGTACAGGGTAACCACCCTGCTACACTGCTCACCAACCATTTCAGCTCTAGGAATCACTGAGCAGAAACAAAGACCTTCCACCAAGTCTGATGGGCTGTGACTCTAAAGGAGCAAGTAGAACAGAACAGGTTTAAATTTTATTAGAGAATATTTAAAAAATAAACAGTACAGAGCATTTGAGGCGTCAGTTATTGGTCATTGGGGGTAACATACAGAGTATAGGGGGGATGTTAGTGTTTTGGGGTTGGGCAGCACACATAGTATATACAGACTATAGTGTCCTGGGGGGGGGGGGGGGGGTAAACCGGTGGGCGGGATCGGGAAACAGCCGATAAGCGGTGAGGGTCTATTGCCCATACAGGAAGTAGAGACAGTCATGGGTATAAGTAAGTGGGCTGGGTAATGGGGATGGGGTGACCCTCACGTGGTGGGATTCAGTTAGGTTCGGTGGGTTCAGGGGATAAAGTCCAGCAGGGGGGTTTATAGATCTCTTCCCCCTTGTGGGTGCACGAGGTCTCCCCGGCTCACTCTCGGTACTGGCGGTGGCCGGTGATGTGCTCCGTGTAGATGTCCCGGGACCAACAAATAGTGTCCGAGACCATTAGGCGTCTCATGAGCCGTGCGTAGTGACGGCCCACCCCACAGGTCCTCAGCACGCGTTCGTTTTTTAATGCAGAACCAAAAATATCAACCCCCCACAGCTTTGACTCGCACATGGACTTGGCAACACTACTCCCTGCTTAGCTAGCAATGTTACAATTAGGGTGATTCCCGCAGTCAGCAGCTGTTTCTGTGATCACCTAGGCAGAGTGGGCGTGTCTATGCAAATACAGTCTGCTCCAGAGGTCTTTTCCCCTGGTTCATCACTAGATGTTGTGGAAGAGCCTGCTTATTGCTATTTTTGAAGAAGAGCAATTAGCCAGTGGAAGAACTTTCCACATGATGGAGAATCCAACACAGTCCTAGGTGTCTATATAGGCCCAGTCATGGCCTAGGACCCATGGCATGAGGCTCCGCACAGCACATATTACAGGAGTGCCTAGGAGCGCCTATCATGGCCCAACTAAGAGTCAATTTCCAGTAAATGAAATAAGGAAGTTTGATATAACTTTTATTGTCAGTGATGGGGATTCCACATGTCCTGTTCTCTATGGCTGTGAATCTGCGTCTGGGCAGCACCCAGAGTGACTAGGCCCTCCTGATCTCAGTGACTCTTTGCCTAGGCAGCGCCCTACATGATGGGGCCCCAATCTCAGTGACTCTTTGCCTAGGCAGTGCCCTACATGATGGGGCCCCAATCTCAGTGACTTTGTGTTTGGGCAGTGCCCAATGCGACAGTGCCCCAATCCCAGCAACTTTTTGTCCAGGCAGCGCCCTGTGTGATGGGGCCCCAGTCTTAGTGACTGTGATTCTGGGCAGTGCCTGGCACCATGTGGCCCCGATCTTAGAGAGTTTGTGTCTGGGCAGTGGCCAACGTGAAGGAGCCCAGATCTCGGTGACTGTTCCTATCATGCAATCACATTCACACTTTACGAAGCTTATATTAAAAGAACTCCTTACAGCTAACGTCAATTTCCAAGTTTTGTTGGTCTGGTTTTTGTCCTCTGGTCAAGTCATTTGGGCAAAACTCTGAAAAGCAAACTAGCAAACTAGCAAAAAGCAAACTTTTTGAAGGAACTCCTTTAAACGTGTCTTTTTATGTTTTATTTTATTATTGTAAAACCCCCTTCCTTGCCCATGCTGGTGTATCTTAATTTGCACTACATGCACATCTGGTCATAGTAGCTTTTCATGTTAGCAAAAAAAAAAACCAAACTCCCCCCCCCCCCCCCCCCCCCCAGTCTGGAGGCGGAAGACTTTCTCTTAATTTACAGCATATCTCTTATGGCTTGTGGTCTGACTGAGGGCTTGTGTTTTTAACCCTCCTGTGTCATAGTCTTTGTTTCTTCAGGGCCAGTGTTTCTCTTACATCTTCACACTGTGTGAAGGGGGTGAGGGTGAGGTGCTCTTCTTCTAAAATGTAAAATGCCAGAGCACAGCGATAGCCGATGAAGGTTGGCAAAGGACAGAGCCCCCACCCTGCATCCTCCCAACCCCCGCACTCCGGCACTCCTCTGAGAACCCCCCAAATTCCCCCTCGCTGCTCCAACCCCCACCCGTTGCCCAGCTCTGAGTCTGGGCTGGTTGTCACCAGTGGGGCCCTGGCCCAGTGAGTGGGTCAGTGGGGCACAGCTGGAGCGGGGCAGTTTATGAAAGGCAGAGGCAGGCGCCAGCCTCAGGACTGGGAGAGGAGGATTGGCCTATCCACATCTGGGTGCGTGGAACAGAAACAACGTGCAGCCAGGCAGCTGTGAAATCCCCTTGTTAACAGGGGGCTCTGCAAGGCGGCCCACCTGGTGATTCCATAAGGGGAGAGTGACTCCGAGGGACGCCCAGTGCAACCCAGGGAGATGCCATCTAGCGGGAGGCCCCTGACTTGGGGCTCAGTCGCCCTGGCCCTGTGCGTGGCAGCCCCAGGTAACGCCTTTCCCCCAGGTAGCCTCAGGCTGTGCCCCCTGGGGCTGGGAGAGAACAAAACACACAGGGAAACCCCCAGAAACTTTTCCTTCTTGTGGAAAAACTTCTGCTCTGCTTTATTGATCTGCTGCAAATAGGTGTGTGTGTCTGAAAGGCAGCTGCAGAGGGCATCCAGGGGGCAGATACAGGGTCCCTGCGCAGGGCAGGGGGAGTTCAGTGCAGAGTACGGGCACGGCAAGGATAGTTCATTTGGTAAAATAGCTGCATCCATATCTGACCGCCTCCATCTGTACACAGAAGGGGGAAGCAGAGAGTACTAATTCCTAGCTGCTATAGAGACATCTCCTCTGTGGTTTTCAAAGAGCTTTACATAGGGGGTAAATATAACATTTCCCCCCTTTTACAGATGGGGAAACTGAGGCACAGCTTTGCCTGCAGAGCCAGGATTAGAACTCAGGTTACCAGTGTCCCACTGTAGCACCTTCCCCACAAGCCCCCTTGACCACTCAAGCACTTTCCTCTTCTCCTCTCAGTGCAAGCACTTTCCTCTTCTTCCTCACTGTGTGTACTGTAATAACCTCTCTGCTCCTCGTTCTCGCCCTGTTTCACTTTCAGGCTAAATCACTTCCCCTTTATCTACAAGGGAAGATCACAGTGATCATGCACCAGGGAGGGACGCACTGATGAGGGGGAGCTCTGGTGCATGCCCACCAGCAAAGGGAAGTGCTGCGATCTGAAGCTGGTGTCCCAGCAGTCTCCACCTCTCACTCTGGTCTCATGGATTGCACAGCGGTCACCCAGCTCGGCCCCAGTCGCTGCAAGGAAACGGCCCCTTCTCCAAATCATAGAATTGTAGGACTGGAAGGTACATCGAAAGATCATCTAGTCCAGTCCCCTGCACTCAAGGCAGCACTAATTATAATCTAGACCATCCCTGACAGTCTCTAACCTGCACTTAAAAATCTCCAGTGATGAAAATTCCACAACCCTTGTCCAAACTTCGCTGGAACCCTAGTTCATTCTCGCCGAGGAACGTTTGATTTGGCGATTGCTCGCTTCTCTCGCTGACTCGCTTCCGGCTCACAAGAACAGCTCTCGCTCCTTCTCCAGCAAAAAGCACCGCCCCGCTCAGCGCAATGAAACAACGGTGTGCCTACAATCCCACACGCATGCATGCACAGAAGGAAAGTGAGCGAGGGAATGCGTGAAAGCGCTGTGTGGCATAAGACAGTGTTAAGATATTAAGAAATCAGGTTATTTAATACTAGCAAATGGAGCAGAACTAGATCCAGTGGCTGGAAGTTGAAGGTAGACAAATTCAGACTGGAAAAATGAGGCCTGGTAACTGCGTAATCCTAATGCAGCAACAAGGGCCGGGGTCAATATTTACGGGTTCCTCTGAACATGACAAAACAGAACCAGCTCAAGCCCGCATTCAGTAATCTGGGAAAACTAAACCCTACCCCTGGGCACCTGGAAGAGGCAATAATTCCCCACTCGCAAGCCCTGAGTCTGTGTGTAACAAAAAAAACTTGTATAGAAAGGGAGCGGGAACCCAGCATTAGTTTGGGAAAACACTGCAGTTACGATTCAGAAGCCTGCAAACCACATGTAAATATCTGCCCCAAGGGTGCATTCATGTGGGTTCTCGCCCCATCCGTAAAGGGGAGGGTTGTGCAATGCCCCTGGTGCTGCCATTATCTCTGCTGCCACTTGCCACTCACTGGGTCCTTTGCCACTGATCTCTGCCACCTTTCCCCCTGCTCACCACTGTCATCTCTTCCGCTGCTGGCTGCCATCTCTAGAATGCCACCTCCTGAGGATTCCCCCCTTAGCCCAGCTGTGAGTGATTTCACCTCACTGCTGCTGTAGCCTCCACCTTATCTGTCACTGCACCCCATCCCTGCAGAGGACCTAAGTCTCAGCCCCGTAATCTACCCACCAACCATTTCAGCTCTAGGAATCACTGAGCAGAAACAAAGACCCTCCACCCAGTCTGATGGGCTCCAACTCTAAACAAGCAAGTAGAACAAAACCCTCTTAAAACAAAACCAAAAACATCAACCCTCTATAGCTCTGATGTGCTCATGGATTTGGCATCACTACTCCCTGCTTAGCTAGCAATGTTACACTTAGGGTGACTCCTGCAGTCAGCGGCTATGTCTGTGATCACCTAGGCAGAGGGGGCGTGTCTATGCAAATACGGTCTGCTCCAGAGGCCTTTTCCCCTGGTTCATCACTAGATGTTAGGGGAGAGCTCATTCAGACCCTGCTTACTGCTGTTTTCCAGGAAGAGCAATTACCAGTTGTGAAGGCTGCTTCCCCACTCTGAACTTTAGGGTACAGATGTGGGGGGCTGCATGAAAACTTCTAAGCTTAACTACCAGCTTAGCTCTGGTCCGCTGCCATCACTCCCAATGGGCTAACTCCCTTCCCTGGGTAGCCTTGAGAGACTCTTCACCAATTCCCTGGTGAATACAGATCCAAACCCCTTGGATCTTAAAACAAGAAGAAATTAACCATTGTCCCACCAACTCCTGGTGGATCAAGATACAGTCTCCTTGGATCTAAAAACAAGGAAAATCAATCAGGTTCTTAAAAAGAAGGCTTTTAATTAAAGAAAAGGTAAAAATCATCTCTGTAAAATCAGGATGGAAAATAACTTTACAGGGTAATCAAACTTAAAGAGCCCAGAGGACCCTCCTCTAGCCTTAGGTTCAAAGTTACAGCAAACAGAGATAAACACTCTAGCAAAAAGGTACATTTACAAGTTAAGAAAACAAAGATAAAACTAACACGTCTTGTCTGGCTGTACTTATAAGTTTGAAATATGAGAGACTTGTTCAGAAAGATGTGGAGAGCCTGGATTGATGTCTGGTCCCTCTTAGGCCCAAGAGCGAACTCTCCCCAAACAAAGAGCACAAACAAAAGCCTTCCCCCCACCAAGATTTGAAAGTATCTTGTCCCCTTATTGGTCCTTTGGGTCAGGTGTCCACCAGGTTACCTGAGCTTCTTAACCCTTTACAGGTAAAAGGATTTTGGAGTCTCTGGCCAGGAGGGATTTTATAGTACTGTACACAGGAGAGCTGTTACCCTTCCCTTTATAGTTATGACACGCCCCCCAAATCACAGATAGTGTTGGACAGCCGGTTCCACACTGGCTGTGATTTCTTCCTGGAGCTCTAGGAGAAAACAGAGTTAATAAGACACATGCACCTTTAGACATACTACTGATTATATAAAAACTAACAATATGTCCCACATTCCAAGAACAATTTTTAACCAGGTGATTCTGGGAAACTTTCCCGGGAGAGTGCATCAGCCACTTTGTTAGAAGCTCCTGAAATGTGTTGTATTTCAAAATCAAAATCTTGGAGAGCTAAACTCCACCGAAGAAGTTTTTTGTTATTCCCTTTGGCGGTATGAAGCCACTGTAGCGCAGCATGGTCTGTTTGTAGTTGGAAACGCCGTCCCCAAATATATGGGTGTAGCTTTTCCAGTGCATACACAATGGCGTAGCATTCCTTTTCGCTGATTGACCAGTGGCTTTCCCTCTCAGACAGTTTCTTGCTGAGAAACACGACAGGATGGAATTCTTGATCCGGTCCTTCCTGCATTAAAACTGCTCCCACGCCTCGCTCGGACGCATCTGTGGTTATTAGGAACGGTTTGTCAAAGTCTGGGGCCCTTAGCACAGTGTCAGACATGAGTGTTGCCTTAAGCTGGTGAAAGGCCTTTTGACACTCATCAGTCCACTGAACTGCATTTGGCTGTTTCTTTCTGGTTAGGTCTGCCAGTGGGGCAGCGATTTGGCTGTAGTGTGGTACAAATCGCCTATAATATCTGGCCAAGCCTAAGAACGATTGGACCTGTTTCTTTGACTTTGGAACTGGCCACTTTTGGTTAGCATCCACTTTGGCCTGTAGGGGATTTATAGTTCTTTGCCTAACTGGTGCCCCAGGTAAGTCACTCTGTTTTGGCCTATTTGACACTTTTTAGCCTTAACAGTTAGTCCTGCCTGCCGGATACTCTCGAAGACTTTATCCAAGTGCTCCTGGTGTTCTGCCCATTGTCATGGAGTGTGGGGGACTCAGGGCCCTGCACCCCCCAGCTTCCTGCGATTCACCATGACTCTCAGCCAGTCAGTAAAGCAGAAGGTTTATTTAGACGACAGGAATACAGTCCAAGACATGTCTTGCAGGCACAGACAACAGGACCCCCCCTCAGTTGGGTCCATCCTGGGGTCTCAGGGCGCCCCAGCCCCTTGGGAGGTCAGAGCCCCATCTGCCTCCCAGCCATCTCTCCAGGCAGCTCCTCCAACTCTCCCCTCAGCGACCCCTCCCACATCCGTTGTTCAGTTTCCCGGGCAAAGGTGTCACCTGGCCTCTAACCCCTTCCTGGGTTCTCATGTTACATGCTCAGGTATTCTCCGGTCAGTCTCCCATCCCCCAATGCAGACTATCCTAGCCACACTCCTCTGTCAGCATTCAAAGACCACAGTAAGAACAGTCCCAGTTCGTCATACCATGACTCAGAAAAAATGGCCACATCATCGAGGTAGGCAACTGCAGATTTTCCCAATCCCGTTAGGAGACCATCTACAAGTCTTTGGAAGGTGGCGAGTGCATTTTGCAGCCCAAAAGGGAGTACATTGAATTCATACACCCCTGCCTGGGTGACGAAGGCTGACCTTTCCTTAGCGGGTTTATCTAGTGGTACTTGCCAGTACCCTTTGGTTAAGTCTAAGGTAGAGATGAATTCGGCATGTCCCAATTTCTCCAATAGCTCATCTGTGCGTGGCATTGGATAGTTGTCAGGACGAGTTACAGCATTTAGCTTACGGTAGTCCATGCAAAAGCGTATTTCCCCATCTGGTTTGGGAACTAGAAACACTGGAGATGCTCATGCACTCTTAAAGGGGCGGATTATACCCATCTGTAGCATGTCCTGGATCTCCCTTTTTATAGCAGTTTGGGCATGAGGTGACTCCTAGTAGGGTGGGGTTCTAATTGGGTGAGCATTACCTGTGTCAATGGAGTGGTATGCCCGTTCGGTCCATCCTGGGGTGGCCGAGAACACTGGCGCAAAGCTAGTGCACAGCACCTTGATCTGCTGCCGCTGTAGACGTCCAAGGGTCACGGAGAGGTTCACCTCTTCCACGCCACCATTACTTTTTCCTTCATAGTAGACACCCTTCAGGCCACTCCGCATCATCTGTTTCCTGGGCTGTAAACTGGGAAACCTTTAATTCTCTGGAATAAAAGGGCTTAAGAGAATTAACATGGTATATCTTAGGCTTTATGTTGGAGGTGGGGGATGCTATGAGATAGTTAACAGCTCCTAGGTGCTCCTGGACTGTGCATGGTCCTTCTCATGATGCTTCCATTTTATGGGCCTGGAGCGCCCTTAAGACCATGACTTGGTCTCCTACTTTGAAGGACCGTTCTCTGGAATGTTTATCATACCAGGCCTTTTGCTCTTTCTGAGCATCCTTTAGGTTTTCTTTAGCAAGGGCTAAAGAGTGTCGGAGGGTGCTTTGTAGGTTGCTTACAAAGTCTAGAATGTTAGTTCCTGGAGAAGGCGTAAACCCCTCCCATTGCTGCTTCACCAACTGTAATGGCCCCTTAACCTCATGGTCATACACAAGTTCAAATGGTGAAAACCCTAAACTGGGATGTGATACAGCCCTGTAGGTGAAAAGCAACTGCTGCAACACTAGGTCCCAATCATTGGAGTGTTCATTTACGAATTTACGTATCATGGCCCCCAAAGTTCCATTAAACCTCTCCACCAGGCCATTGGTTTCATGGTGGTAAGGGGTGGCAACCAAGTGATTCACCCCATGAGCTTCCCACAGGTTTTCCATGGTCCCTGCCAGGAAATTAGTTCCCGAATCTGTAAGGATGTCGGAGGGCCAACCTACCCTGGTTAAAATGTCTGCTAATGCCTGGCACACACTTTTAGCCCTGGTGTTGCTTAAGGGTACTGCTTCCGGCCATCAGGTAGCAAAATCCATGAAAGTCAATATGTACTGCTTTCCTCTGGGTGTCTTCTTTGGGAAAGACCCAGAATATCCACAGCTACTCGCTGAAATGGGACCTCAATTATGGGTAGTGGCTGGAGAGGGGCTTTGATCTGGTCTTGGGGCTTTCCCACTCGTTGGCACACCTCACAAGACCGGACATAATTAGCAACGTCCTTGCCCATTCCCTCCCAGTGGAAGGACTTCCCCAACCGGTCTTTGGTTCTGTTCACCCCAGAATGGCCACTGGGATGATCATGGGCTAAGCTGAAGAGTTTTACCTGATACTTAGTGGGAACTACCAACTGTCTTTGAGGATGCCAGTCTTCCTGGTCCCCACGAGGAAGAGTTTCCTTGTATAAAAGTCCTTGTTCTACAACAAACCGGGATCAGTTAGAAGAGCTGAGAGGCAGTGGGGTGCTCCGTGCCACCGCCCAAGCTTTCTGAAGGCTGTCATCTGCTTCCTGCTCGGCCTGGAACTGTTCCCTTGATGCTGGAGACATCAGTTCCTCCTTGGACTGTGGACTGGGGCTTGGTCCCTCTGGAAGCGATGCAGGTGCTGGGGCTGTTTCCATTGACTGTGATCCACTGTCCGCTGGTGCACTATGTTGTATTTCAGGCTCTGGCAGAGCCTCTTGGGTAGGGTTATCTGCTGCTTCTGCCAGTTCAGACTTGCTGGTGCCCTCTGGAGTTGGAGTTGTAGACGGGTTTGCAAGCGCTGGACTCAGTGCTGGCAATGGTTCTGGTGCTGGTTGCGTTGCCAGTTCTGGTTCTGGGACTGGCTTTGGCTGGGTCTCTGGGATTGGATCCACTACGGCTGTTGCAGTTGTTGGCAGGGGATCCGGTTCCACCACCTTTGTCTGGGTCTCTGGTAACACAGACGGGGCCCGGGTGGACAGCTCAGGAACAGGGATGGGGGTGAAAGCTGGCTTAGCCTGGCTGCGGGTGACTATTCCCACCCTCTTGGCTAGCTTCATATGGTTGGCAAAGTCTTCTCCCAGCAGCATGGGGATGGGATAATTGTCATAGACTGCAAAAGTCCCCATTCCTGACCAGCCCTTGTACTGGACATGCAATTTGGCTGTAGGCAAGGTTACAGAGTGTGACATGAAGGGTTGAATTGTCACCGGAGCCTCCGAGTTGATGTTTGGGGTCCACTAGGGATTGGTGGATAGTTGACACTTGTGCCCCAGTGTGCCTCCAAGCGATAAACTTCTTTCCGCCCACTCTCAAGGTTTCCCTTCGCTCGGAGGGTATGAGAGAGGCATCTGGGCCTGGGGATCTTTGGTGTGATTGTGGTGTAATGAACTGTAATCGGTTGGGGTTCTTGTGGCAGTAGGCCTTTATATATCCCAGTTCATTACATTTAAAACATCGCCCTGCTAAGGTATCACTGGGACGATGTTGGTTGGTGGAGACTGGTGTGGTGGGGTGAGAAGGCGTCTGGGGTTTCCCTTGGGATGTAGGTGGGGCCTTGGGTTGTCCCCGAAGTTTTGTTTCGGGTTGCCCCTTCTGATATTTGCTCCAACTGCTACTAGTTTTTTTCTTTTCTGCCACCTCCACCCATTTGGCTCCAATCTCCCCCGCCTCGGTTACAGTTTTGGGCTTCCCATCTAGGATGTACCTTTCTATTTCCTCAGGAACACCCTCTAAAAACTGTTCCATTTGCATTAGGAAGGGCAACTCTTCTGTAGATTTAACATTTGCTCCTGATATCCAGGCCTCCCAATTTTTCCCAATGTGGTAGGCATGTTGGGTAAATGACACGTCTGGTTTCCACCTTAGGGCTCTGAACTGCTGACGGGCATGCTCGGGTGTTAGCCCCATTCAGATTCTGGCTTTGTTTTTAAAAAGTTCATAACTGTTCATGTGTTCCTTAGGCATTTCAGCCGCCACCTCTGCTAAGGGTCCACTGAGCTGCGGCCTCAGCTCTACCATGTACTGGTCTGTAGTGATGCTGTACCCATGGCAGGCCCTTTCAAAATTTTTAAGAAGGCCTCAGTATCATCGCCTGCCTTGTAGGTGGGGAATTCTGGGATTGGAAGCAGTACCTGGAGAGGGGTTTCTAGGGTTGGCTGGTATATCCGTCCTAGCCCTTGCTAATTCCAGTTCATGCTTCCTCTCTCTTTCCCTCTCCTCCATAGTTATCTTGTGGGCAGCCTCCTCTGCCTTAATTTCTAATTGTTTTAGTTCCATCCGTCTCTTATGTTCGTTTTCTTTTTCTGTTGCTTCCAGTCTGGCCAGTTCTAGTTTGTTAGCTGCTTCACTGGTAGTCATTTTCCTGCTTTCTTGTGCTGGGCCACACCCCTCTGCAGTTCACTGAAACTGGGATGCACTCAGCTCAGGGCTGGCTTAGGTAACAGAGACTTTCTAACTAGCTATCCCAGAGAGGTAGAAAGAAAAAAAACAATTCAGCTTGTAAATTCCTTTTGCCAGCTGTTTGCTCACTGCTTGAACCCTTCTCTTAACAAAGACCCTTGTTAAAAAAACTGAACACCTCTGCATTCAGGCAAGGAGAGATCAGATATGCATCTAGCTTCAGCTCTGCTTTCCAAGCAGCTAAAAAGGAGAAAAAGAAATCTTACTGGCTTTTGGTTTAAAATGATCCCACCGCTCTGCCACCATGTCAAGGCTCCTTCCACGCTCTGAACTTTAGGGTACAGATGTGGGGGCCTGCATGAAAACTTCTAAACTTAATTACCAGCTTAGATCTGGTCCGCTGCCACCACTCCCAATGGGCTAACTCCCTTCCCTGGGTAGCCTTGAGAGACTCTTCACCAATTCCCTGGTGAATACAGATCCAAACCCCTTGGATCTTAAAACAAGGAGAAATTAACCATCCCCCCTCCTCTCTCCCACCAACTCCTGGTGGATCAAGATCCAACCCCCTTGGATCTAAAAAACAGGAAAAATCAATCAGGTTCTTAAAAAGAAGGCTTTTAATTAAAGAAAAAGGTAAAAATCATCTCTGTAAAATCAGGATGGAAAATAACTTTACAGGGTAATCAAACTTAAAGAGCCCAGAGGACCCCCTTCTAGCCTTAGGTTCAAAGTTACAGCAAACAGAGGTAAACACCCTAGAAAAAGGTACATTTACAAGTTGAGACAACAAAGATAAAACTACCACGCCTTGCCTGGCTGTACTTACAAGTTTGAAATATGAGAGACTTGTTCAGAAAGATTTGGAGAGCCTGGATTGATGTCTGGTCCCTCTTAGGCCCAAGAGCGAACTCCCCCCAAAACAAAGAGCACAAACAAACGCCTTCCCCCCACCAAGATTTGAAAGTATCTTGTCCCCTTATTGGTCCTTTGGGTCAGGTGTCCACCAGGTTACCTGAGCTTCTTAACCCTTTACAGGTAAAAGGATTTTGGAGTCTCTGGCCAGGAGGGATTTTATAGTATTGTACACAGGAGGGCTGTTATCCTTCCCTTTTTAGTTATGACACCAGTACAACAACTTTCCACATGGTGGAGAATCCAACACAGTCCTAGGTGTCTATATAGGCCCAGTCATGGCCAAGGACCCATCGGGCAAGGCGCTGGAGAGCACATATTACGAGAGTGTCTAGGAGCCCAGGCCCCATGGTGCTTGGTGCTGTACAGCACGTATTACGGGAGTGCCTAGGAGCCCCAGTCATGGCCCAGGATCCATGGCTCTAGGCGCAGCTGTAACAAAGCGGCCTTTGGCAGGAACTACTGAAGCGTTGTCTACACTACGAGTTTAGGTTGAATTTAGCAGCATTAAATCGAATTAAGCCTGGACACGTCCACACGATGAAGCCCTTTTTTTCGACTTAAAGGGCCCTTTAAACTGATTTCATTACTCCAGCTGCGACAAGGGGATTAGTGCTGAAATCGGCCTTTCCGGGTCAGATTTGGGTTAGTGTGGACAGAATTTGACGGTATTGGCCTGCGGGAGCTATCCCAGAGTGCTTCATTGTGACCGCTCTGGACAGCACTCTCAACTCAGATGCACTGACCAGGTAGACAGGAAAAACCCTGCGAACTTTTGAATTTCATTTCTTGTTTGCCCAGCGTGGAGAGCACAGGTGACCATGCAGAGCTCATCAGCACAGGTAACCATGATGGAGTCCCAGGATCGCAAAAGGTTTTCCTGTGGCTATAAGTTCATAACAGCCTCGGTTCAGAACAAAGACCCCCATGAATGGGTCACTGTTCCTTGGGCTTGGGCTTCTGATCTCCAGACTCCAGGAACAGGTGATCAGCAGACGATGGGCCCTGGCTGGGTTTTAGCATAACCTGGGGGGAAGGAATTTGCTTTCACCTCCCTGTAGATATTTCCCAGGAAATCCACTTCACACGTATTGTCCCAAATGACCATTCTTGTCTGCCACATAATTCAATGTGTCCTTTCATCATCCAGGCCCACAATGCTATGTAACCTTTGCATTTCATACAACGGACTACAAAGATATTTAATGAAGTAATTGCTATGCTAGGCTGAGAGCTTCCTAAGGAGGCTCTCACCTGCACGGCCAGCTCCTAAGTGACAGAGGAGCTAGTGAACAGTAGCAGCAAACAGGGGAGTTTTGTGAGGGAGTTCTCCGGGGCAAGGAGAGACTATGTGATCCTTGGGGAGAGTTTGTTGTGTGTTAGTTTGTTTGTTGTAGGCTTGTTTGCTTGCCCTGTGCTTGCTTGAAGTTTCTAGTGTGGGCTGTTTTGGAGGCTGGGTGCTGAGCAGCAAATAGGCGTTTAGAGAGGGAGTGTGAGAGGCAGATACACCCAATAAACATACTCTACACTCGGGCCAATAACCCCCCGCCCCCAAACACCTAACAAATAAACCCTTCAGGACTAAAAATAATGCAGGCAGAAGTCCAGCAGCAGAATGGAAGTTATCCAGTTTATTGCACTGAATGCAGCATGTACAGTTACCTGCCTTGTGGGCAGGTGGCATCTGCATGCATTTGGTGCAAGCCACGCACGGCCCTCAGAGGTTGAGTTCGGGATCTTGAGACCAGACTAGATGAACTGGTAGAGACAAGGGAGACAGAGAGGCACACAGAGGAGACTTTGAGGGACACAGTAGAATGGTCCCACGCCCAGTCTGCCACTCTGCTGTTGAGGAGGATGAAAGTCTCAGGGGAGGAGAACATCAAACTGGAGCAGAGGGAAACAATCCCATAGTTGGGACCCGCCTTCTAGATGATGTTAAGATGTCCTCCTGCACTAAGGTTACCCCAGTTATTAGGAAGAGACAGGTAGTAGTGATGGGGGTTTCACTTATTAGAGATTATTAGAAATACAGAAGCAGATGTATTGGGTTTGAGATGATTGAGAGACCCAGATGGTGAATTGCCTGCTGGGTGTGAAGGTAGCGGATCTTTAAAGACATCCAGATAGATTTATGTACAGCAGTGGGGAGCAGCGGTGGTTGTAGTACATGTAACAGCAATTTTTTTTAAAGTACATCAGAAGCAGGAAGCCTGCCAAACAAACACTGCAATGGCTGGACGATGTTATGAACCATTAGGAAAGGGATTAATAATAAGACAGAAAATATCATAATGCCACTATAGAAATCCATGGTATGCCCACACCTTCAATACTGCGTGTAGTTCTAGTTGCCCCATCTCAAAAAAGATATATTAGAATTGGAAAAGGTACAGAGAAGGGCAACAAAAATGATTAGGGGCATGGAACAGTTTCCATATAAAGAGAAATTAAAAAGACTGGGACTGTTCAGCTTAGAAAAAAGACAGCCAAGGGGGGATATGATAAAGGTCTATAAAATCATGATTGGTGTGGAGACAGTGAGTAAGGAATTGTTATTTACCCCTTTGCATAACACAAGAACCAAGGGGGTTACCCAATGAAATTAATAGGCAGCAGGTTTAAAACAAACAAAAGGAAATACTTCTTCACACAACATATAGTCAACCTGTGGAACTCATTGCCACGGGATGCTGTGAAGGCCTGGACTGGGTGCCCTTGCTGGACAATAGAGAGGGGAATACAGGTGAAGTTGCCCTGAATTTTGGCAGGGCAATTCCACCCCCACCACCTCTGCCTGTTTGGAGCTTTAAAAAGGGAGACTTTGGGGACCAAACTGGCAGAGCAGAGCCCTGGGATTCCCTGGGGAAAGGCTGACAGCTTCAGCTTCGCTCCAGAGACAATGTCTTTGTTGGTGAGCTTCAGTCACTGGGATGTCCAGGCCAGCATGTCAGTGAGGGCGCCTGGCCATCAGTGCTGGACCATCAAGGACCCCAGCCTCGTGCACATGAGATCCTGCCCTGTCTTCCCTTCCCTCCTGTGCCCTTTCCACCCTCGCTATCTTCCTCCCAGCCTCCCCCCCCCCCCCCCCGCTCTTTTCTGGAGCCATTTTGCAAGAGTCACATTCCTAGATTGCAAGGCCAGCAGGGACTCTTTTGACCTTCCAGTCTGACCTCCTGCATAGCACAGGCCGGAGATCCTCCCCCGGCAAGCCCTGCATCTAACCCCTAGCTTGTGGCTGGGCTGTAGGCTGTCATAGAAAGACATCCAAGATTATCCAGTCCCCTGCAGAGATCCCCCTCCCCACCTCCCTGCATGGCCCTTCCTCAGCCTACTCCCCCCAGGGACCCTCCATCACCTGCAGGACCCCAAACTGATACTGGCCCTTCCTGGCGTGACCGACCCCAAACAGCCAGTTCCATCCCCCCAGCTCTGAAATAGCCAATCCCATCTACCCAGCTCCCAAACATCCAATCACATTCTGGACACACCCACAGCTCCGGGAATGGGCGGGGCAGGATGTACGCTATGAATGGGGGGCGCTAAGCAGAGCTGGGCGGCATGGGGCTGAGTCCCTCCCCTTCATGCAGGACAGAGAGGCTGGGCCTTGCTCCCCATGCTGGCTCCATTCTCTTCCCTGTGCACACAGGCTGCATCTCCATCCCACTCTGCCCCGCTCCAGTTAGCGCCTCCCATTCGCGGATGCAGCTCAGCCGTCATCACTGCTGGGCATGGGGGGATGCCCAGAATGGGGCTGGCTCCCAGCTCCAAACACTCAGCCTGTGGGGAGGCGTAACTGGAGCGGAGCCTGGGGAGCCCTACGAGGCAGCAGCTTTGCTAGCAGCCTGCACCCCTCAGTGACCCAGCTCGGGGTTCCTAAGGATTTCCCTGGTTCTGCGACCCCCCCGCCCATGATTCCCCCCACCCACTGATCTCTGAGCAGCGCGGCTGTGGCCAGGGTCACTGGGCCTGGCACAGAGGAGGAGAAAAAGCACTCAGTGAGGGGCTGGCCCAGCCGAACCATCCCGGCTCAGTGTCACAGGGAGGGGGAGTGACGCACCAGAGCAGCTCCCCCAGGGCTGGGGGATTTACCACCACCGGGACCCTGTCAGTCGGGCGCGGGGGATGGGGGTTACAATCTGGCCCAGCCCCCTCTGGCACTCACCAGTCTGCTCTTCCTCAGCCTCCACCCCAGAGCCTGCACCCCGAGCTGGAGCCCTCATCCCCCACCTCCTGCAGCCCAACAGCCCACCCTAGCCCTGATCCCCCTCCTGCCCTTTGAACCCCTTGATCCCAGCCCAGAGCACCCTCCAGCACCCCAAACCCATTATCCAGAGCCCCATCATAGAGCCTGCACCCCCAGCCAGAGCCCTCACCCCCCATGCCCCAACCCCCTGACCCAGCCCTGATCCCCCTCCTGCCCTTTGAGCCCCTCAGTCCCGGCCCAGAGCACCCTCCTAAACTCCAAACCCCTCATCCCCAGCCCCAGCCATATCCCAGAGCCTGAACCCCCAGCCAGAGCCCTCACACGCCCCTGCACCCCAACCTCCTGCTCCAGCTCAGAGCCCCCTCCTGCACTCCGAACCCCTCAACCCTGGCCCCACATCAGAGCCTGCACACCCAGCCAGAGCCCTCAAACCCCCTCGCACTCCAACCCCCAGCCTGATGAAAATGAGCGAGTGAGTGAGGGTGGGGAGAGTGAGCAACAGAGGGAGGGGGGATGCAGTGAGTGGGGGCGGGGCCTTGGAGAAGGGGAGGGGCAAGGGCGGAGCCTCAGAGGAGGGTAGGGCAGTGGGTGGGCCAAGGGTGTTTGGTTTTGGGCAAGTAGAAAGTTGGCAACCCTAGGAGAGTCTCCTCCTGCCCCATCAGTAAGAGCTCAGCTCCTGCACTGGAAGGGGGGTATCAGAGCCCCCCAAACTCGTAGTTATTTTTAATGTTCACAGTTGTGACTCTGGGTGTTCTTGTTATTCAGACAAACACCCAGCCCTGCTATGAGAGCTCCCCAATCCTGGCCCAGCACTGCCTTGTGGCAATGAGTTCCCCAGGCCCATAACACTGATGGGGAATCTTGTGTTGCTATGGCAACTGAGTTAGATTATTAGGGGATAGCCCAGCCCGTTTTGGCTTGCTGTTGGTTAGTTCTGTGTGTAGCAATAAATGGCTGCTCCAAGGTTCACAGCTCTCTGTGTCTCCAGTGATTTCTTCCTAAAACTAACAGAGAGTCCTGTGGCACCTTTAAGACTAACAGATGTATTGGAGCATAAGCTTTCGTGGGTGAATGCCCACTTCATCAGATGCATGTAAAGGAAATGTCCAGAGGCAGGTATAAATATGCAGGCAAGAATCAGTATGGAGATAATGAGGTTAGTTCAATCAGGGAGGGTGAGGTCCTCTGCTAGCAGTTGAGGTGTGAACACCAAAGGAGGAGAAACTGCTTCTGTAGTTGGATAGCCATTCACAGTCTTTGTTTAATCCTGATCTGATGGTGTCAAATTTGCAAATGAACTGAAGCTCAGCAGTTTCTCTTTGGAGTTTGGTCCTGAAGTTTTTTTGCTGTAAGATGGCTACCTTTACATCTGCAATTGTGTGGCCAGGGAGGTTGAAGTGTTCTCCTACAGGTTTTTGTATATTGCCATTCCTGATATCTGACTTGTGTCCATTTATCCTCTTATGTAGTGACTGTCCAGTTTGGCCAATGTACGTAGCAGAGGGGCATTGCTGGCACATGATGGCATATATCACATTGGTGGACGTGCAGGTGAATGAGCCGGTGATGTTGTAGCTGATCTGGTTAGGTCCTGTGATGGTGTTGCTGGTATAGATATGTGGGCGCTGAGGTACAACCGTATCTGCTCCAACCCCTCAGACAGAGACCAACACCTACAAGATCTTACCAAGCATTCTCAAAACTATGATACCCACACAAGGAAATAAGGAAACAAATCAACAGAGCCAGATGTGTACCCAGAAGTGCCCTGCTACAAGATAAGCCCAAGAAAGAAACCAACAGAACTCCACTGGCCATCACCTACAGTCCTCAGCTTAAACCTATCCAACGCATCATCAGTGATCTACAACCCATCCTGGACAATGATCCCTCGCTTTCACAGACCTTGGGAGGCAGACCAGTCCTTGCCCACAGACAACCCACCAACCTTAAGCATATTCTCACCAGCAAACATGCACCACACCACAACAACTCTGACTCAGAAACCAATCCATGCAACAAACCTCGATGCCAACTCTGCCCACATATCTACACTAGCGACACCATCACAGGACCTAACCAGATCAGCTATAACATCACCAGTTCATTCACTTGCACGTCCACCAATGTGATATATGCCAACATGTGCCAGCAATGCCCCTCTGCTATGTAGATTGGCCAAACTGGACAGTCACTACGCAAGAGGATAAATGGACACAAGTCAGATATCAGGAATGGCAATATACAAAAACCTGTAGGAGAACACTTCAACCTCCCTGGCCACACAATAGCAGATGTAAAGGTAGCCATCTTACAGCAAAAAAACTTCAGGACCAGACTCCAAAGAGAAACTGCTGAGCTTCAGTTCATTTGCAAATTTGACACCATCAGATCAGGATTAAACAAAGACTGTGAATGGCTATCCAACTACAGAAGCAGTTTCTCCTCCCTTGGTGTTCACACCTCAACTGCTAGCAGAGAACCTCACCCTCCCTGATTGAACTAACCTCGTTATCTCCATACTGATTCTTGCCTGCATATTTATACCTGCCTCTGGAAATTTCCGTTACATGCGTCTGATGAAGTGGGCATTCACCCACGAAAGCTTATGCTCCAATACATCTGTTAGTCTTAAAGGTGCCACAGGACTCTCTGTTGCTTTTTACAGATCCAGCCTAACACGGCTACCCCTCTGATACTTCCTAAAACTGTTGCCCCCAAGGATATAACAGGGTTTGTTTGCTCAGCATGTTTCAGGAACATGTATTTCACAATCCAGTGATAGAAATAAAGCCACAGCGCAGGTCACTTCTCCTCTGTGGGCTCAGTTGCACGCACCCACTGGGTCACTTCAGGGGGGGCGCAGAGGGAGGGGTCTCTGCAGTGAGAGGCCTGTCACACCCCCTGTCCCCTTGGGTCCCTGCCCCCTTGGGTGCTGCCCCATCTCCCCAGCCTCCCAGCCTGTGACCGTCACACCGAGCTCAGCCTGCCTCTCTCATAAGGACGATCGCCTGCCCTAACCCCTGGCCACGCAGCCCCACAAGGCGTGTGCCATGAACATGGGGTTTCCCGGGTGCCTCCTGCTCCCAGCTGGGCACCCCCTAGGCAGGAGCTCGGCTGCCTGTGCTGGAGCCGGGAAGACAAAGATCCCCATCCTCCTGGCCTGGCTTTGGGGTGAGTGGCCTTTTCCCTTTGCTCTGGCTTTGCATAGCCCTGGGGGCACCCTGCGATTCTCCAGCCCCACCCATCAGACACGGCATAGCTGTGTCCTGGGAGCCAGGACTCCTGGTGTCTATTCCTGTCTTGGGAAGGGGAGTGGGGTCTAGTGGTTAGACCCACGAAAGCTTATGCTCCAATACCTCTGTTAGTCTATAAGGTGCCACAGGACTCTTTGTTACTTTTTAGTAAATATTATTAACTATTATTTATTATGCAAACACAAGAATTCATGTTATGGCAGCACTGTAGGCCGAGCTCAAGGCCCTGTGGTGCTGGGCTCTGCACTGGCAGGGTGACAGGCAGTCTCTGCCCCCAAGAGCTCAGTCTAAATGGAGAGGATAGAGAGGGGCAATAGGGGCACAGAGAGGGGATGTGATAGCCAGGGCCGGTTCCAGCATTTCTGCCGCCCCAAGCAAAAAAAAAAAAAAAAAAAAGCCGTGATCGGCTGCGGCAGTTCAGCGGCAGGTCCTTCGCTCCTAGAGGGAGTGAGGGACCTGCTGCCCCCGAATTGCTGCAGGTGCTGCCCCTCTCCTTTGGCCACGCCAAGCACCTGCTTGTTAAGCTGGTGCCTGGAGCCGGCCCTGGTGATAGCAGCTGTTGGGAATGGAGCCCTGGTCTCATCACTCCCAGCCCGGTGCCCCTCAGCACTGCCAGTGTGCTTGGTGCTGTACAACACACAACCAGAGACAGCCACTGGGCTCACAGTCAGCCATGAAATGTGCTGTCCCCAGACACAGCCCTTCTCAGACTCAGGCCGACACTGACAGAACCTGGAGAACAAAGACAAGTTAACATTACAAATCTCAGCTCCCTCTCAGAACCCACCAGCATTTCCAGAGGGCCAGCAACCCACTTTGTAAGCCCAAATAGAGAGACGATGGCTCTGTCGCTGGACAGTGAAAGAAGAGCTCATCACTGAGAAAGTTTGCAGACGATACAGTTGGGGGAGTGTAAATAATGAAGAGGACAGGTTATTGATTGAGAGATCTGGGCGCTTTGTAAAGTGGGTGCAAGCAAACAATATGCATTTTAATACAGCAACATGCAAATGTATAAATCTAGGGGCCAAGAACATGGGCCATACTTACATGGTGAACTCTCTCCTGGGACGCAGTGCCTCTGAAAAAGGTATGGAGGTCATGGTGGATAATCAGCTGAACACCAGCTCCCAGTGAGACACTGTGGCCAAAAGAGCTGCTGTGATCCTGCAATGCACAAACAGGGGAATCTCTAGTAGGAGCAGATAGTTTATTTTACCTCCGCACTTGGCACTGGTGTGATCAATGCTGGAATCCTGTGTCCAGTTCTGGTGTCCCCAGTTCAAGAAAGATGTTGATGAGTTGGAGAGGGCTCCGAGAAGAGCCATGAGAATGAGTAAAGGACTAGAAAACCTACTTAATCTGTTTAGCTTAACAAAGAGAAGGTTAAGGGGCGACTTGATCACAGTCTGTAAGTATCTACACGGGGAACAAGTATTTCATAATGGGCTCTTCAATCTAGCAAAGGGGGAACAGGATCCAATAGCTGGAGCTGAAGCTAGACAAATTCAGGCTAGAATGAGGCATTTACCAAGGGTCATGGTGGATGCTTCATCATTTTTGACAACTTTTAACTCAAGATTGGATGTTTTTCTAAACATTCAAGGAATGATTTCAGGACAGGTCTCTGGCCTGTGCTATACAGGACTCAGAGTAGATGATCACAGTGTTCCCCTTTGGTCTAGGAATCTATGAATCTGTAAACCCCCCGAGTCAGACTGAAACTTTCTTTCATCCTATCAGACTGTGCTGGGTGTGCAGGGCTGGGGCAGGTTTGTGGAGCCCCTGGAATCTCACAAAGCTGCAGAAACACTTTGCATTCAAAGTTTCTCCCTTGATCTGAGAGCAGCACTGCTGGGGTCCTGAGTCTGGTGAAGAATTTGTTCACTAGAATGAACGTATTACATTGATTCATTGTGAACTTATTAGCCTCAGTGAAATCCAAACCAATTATCAGCTCACCCATGATCCTGGCTTCTTGCTCAAATTCCAGTGCTCCTATTTTCAAAGCCAATTTCTCCCATTTTTGGAAGGAGGCACACTCCCCAGTCAGGGGCCATGTCTACAGTGCGCACAGAGCCAGCTGCAGGGGTGTGAATTGCAGAGTTCACCAAAGAGCTGCACTCAGACTGACCTGTGTGGACACTGCTGGTGCGAACTGAAGGTTCCTAATTTGAGTTAACGCCCTGTGAAAGAGCACTAGGGTAACTATGTAAGAACCCCCCATACACTGGATGGGCAGGGGGAGTTCACGCACTGTAACTGCCCCCCATACACACGCACACTGGGGAGGCAGGGGGAGGTCACGCACCGTAACTATTCCTCCCTCTCCCCCCCCAACTGAGGAGCGCACTAGGCCTGGCCAGACCTCGGGGGAGCAGGGTGTGTCATGCTCCTGTCCCAGGTGTGGTCTGGCTACAGAATTTGCTCATCCACCCCAGCTGTGTTCATCGTTAGATCCTTTAATGCCCTGCCAGGTACAGCTGAGGTTCGGCTCCATAAGGGATGTTACACACAGCAGCACCCAGTGGCTGAGCAGAGTGCTACAGGTTAACATCCCAGTCCATCTCCCCCATTAAGTTCCATGTTCCTGCCATTTATTAACACTGTCATGCTGGCTGTGAAGTTCAGGACGGATCAGTCAGTTCAGTGTTTCTGAACCACCCTGGGCTCCTAACTGCAAAATGCCAACGTGTAGCAGCTTGGCCATCTGGCTGGCCGCTAGTTGCAACGAATGAGTGGGGTTGTTCTGGACTCCTTGAGTTGTCTTCTCGTTCAGCATCCACCATCTGTTGGGTTTGCTCTGTGGATGGTTTCTGTTGAACACAGTTCCATACCCAGCAGGTCTCAAACGGAGTGATGGCTCTTGTAAACGTGTCTGTTGTGTAGGGGCCAGCTGCCCTCACTGGCACTGGGTGGGTTGTTTGGCTGCCCTCTCCCCATGTCAGGAGAGGGGAGGGGTCAAGGAGCAGTTGGGACCCTGGGACTGAGAGAACTCCAGACAAGGGCCAATGGATAGTAGCCAGTGCCCCAAGTCATTCTGATTGACCAAGCAGCCAGGCCAATCAGGGAGCCTGGCTCAGGTCCCAGCCTCCATGCATGTTGGGGAAGGAGACAGCGAGAGCAGCCCCCGGGGAGGAGCTAGGACGGAGCCAGGGGGAGAAAAGCCATGTGAGAGGGTGGGAGGAGCTGAGCAAAGACCCAGCCACATATGTGGGGGCTGGTGAGTGGGGCAGGGCTGGGGCCAGCAAGTGGGACGGGGGTCGGAAGGGGGAGGGGGCCGGGGAGGGGGGGGGGGGGGGTCAGGGACACTGAGAGGGTGGGGCCAGCAAGGGGCAGGGATCAGGGTTGATGAGAGGCTGGGGCAGGGCCCAGGGTGAGAGTTGGTGAGGGGGGCAGGGCAGGGCTGTGGGGGGCCGGGCCAGGGTTGGTGACGGGGTGGGGCCAGGGTTGGTTGGAGGGCAGGACGATAGTCAGTGAGACAGGCAGGGTGCGTGTCAGTGCGAGGGGACATGGACAGGGTCACTGAGGGGAGTGGAGTCAGGGTCAGCTAGTGAGGTGGGGCTGGGGTCAGTGATGGGAGCAGGGCCAGTGAATGTGACCAGGAACAATGCGGGGACAGGGACAGGATTGCTGAGGGGGGTGGGTCACAGGTCAGTGAGGGGCGGGATCAGGGACATTGAGAGAGTGAGGCCAGCAAGGGGGCGGGGTTTGGGTTGATGAAGGGCTGGGGGCGGGGCAGGGAGTGGGGCTAGTGAGCATGGTGAGGGTTGGTGAGGGGGGCAGGGCGAGAGTCCATGCGGGGGCCGGGCCAGGGTCAGTGAGGAGGGTGGGGTGAGGGTTAGTGATAGGAGTGGGGCCTGTGAGTGGGGTAAGTGTTGGCGAGCGTGGTGAGAGGCAGTGGGGCGGCAGGGGCAGGATCAGTCAGGAGGCGGGGTGAGGAGTGGTGAGTGGGGCGAGGTTCAGTGAGGAGGGTGAAAGGTGGGAGGAGGGTTTGTGAAGGGGGTGGGACCCTGCCGTGACACGGTGACAGGCCCAGCCTGGCAGAACCCCACGAAGGGAAGCGAACCCAGCAGAAGAGACAGGGGCTGCAGAAGGGACCTGGTGGTTCAGGACCTCGTTGTGAGGGAGCAGGAGACAGGTAGAGACCCAGCGGGGGGGAGTGAGTGGGCAGCTAGGAGGGCCCAGAAACAGCCCCCGCTCCCTCCGCCCACCCTGACACCTGCCATACAGGGAGCCATGACTAGCCCGGCCTGGGGCGTTTCCAGGAGCCCCTGAGCCAGGCAGATGACTGCAGCCGGCTCTGCAGAGACTTGTCTGATCTGGTCCTGAGGCAAGGCCCCTGCATTAGCCGTGTACAGCCTGGACAAAGGCGGCCCCACCTCACAGCATGCCGGGGAGTCCATGGCTCAGAGGAGGGCGGGTTTTTCTTTTCTCGATTTCTCTCCTTTTCAGTTGACCCTTGGCTACAGGGGCTGATCAGCCTGCTGCCCCAGTGAGTACTCAGCCGGGGCATCTACTGGTGTGGGAGGTGGGTCTTTGTCACTCACAAAAGCTACTGGGGTACAACATCTAGTGACCCACCGCACACTCTCTTGGGGGAGAAGATGTGGGGCTAGCGCAAAAAGAGAAAAAAGGGGGGAAGTCTGGACACTTCTGTAATAATTTGTGTGGAACTTCGAGGGAAGCCATCAGCCGGGGGATGGGACATCGCCCTCATCACACCCCCTTCTGGTGCTAGCAAACTGAAAAGACAAATTTCAGCAGCCAGAGAAGAGACTGTTACTGCTGAAAGTGTGTTGGTTTGTAGGTGTACATACAGAGTAAATAGTTCAGTACGCTTCCCATCCATGTGTAATCCATAGTGTGACGATTTGTTTAGTATATTTTAAAATCTTTCAGCTGCTTAGCGTATTCTGTAGCCTGCTAACAAGTTTTCTCCCAGTTTCGGGCTGTTCCTGAGAGAGATAAATTTGTTATATTTGAGTTGTCGTTTTGTGTGTGTGCCCTTTTTAACAGCTTAGATGTGGATAAAGCTACTACCCCAGTTAGGGGAATGTTACTCATTGGGAATCTATCTAGTACCTGGGTGGGAGCACTCCAACTCACAGATGGATCCAATGTGAATAAGAGGAGAAGCTGGGGAGGAGGTACTGTGGTGAGGGGACAAGGCAATTTGGAAGCTCCTTTGCCATAGTCTCCAGTGTTCAGGTTCAGTCCTGGGGTCTCACGAACAGGTCTGAGGTCCCACAGAGGTAGGATGTCATGGATTCACAGGACTTGTGCTCTCTCTCGGCTCTGTAAGGTCCCTGGGAAGAATCCCCTTCAGTGCCACAGCCCTTATCGGGGGTCCACCCTCCCTCGGGTATTAAGCCATTGTGCATGTAGGCCGGGATTTGTCCCTCTTAGCCTGGGTGTTCTCTCTCCTGGCTTCAGGGGTATTATGATAATAAGCTTTAACACTCTAGTGTAGCTGTAGGCTTAGAAGGTTTAAAGAGATGCTAAAGAGTTTACAGCATCGGAGCTGCAGTGGTGCTGCTGTAAGCTCTCTAATGTAACCACTCTGAGCTGATGGGAGAGCTCTGCAGTTGGCTTAACTACTCCAGCCCTGTGAGCGGTAGTAGCTATGTCGGTGGGAGAGCTTCTTCTGCCCACAAAGTGCTGTCCACACTGGTGCTTAGGTCAGCATAACTTACATCACTCGGGGGTGACATTTCATACTCCTGAGCGACATAAGTTATACTGCAGCAAGGGCTAGTGTAGACATAGCCTAGGCTAGTTTCATGTTTTTCAAGTTGCTCCTGCCTTTTGTTCTGTTGTTTGACTAATTCAGACTGGTTTGCTATTTGAATAGCTGTGGCTAGAGTTAAATCTCTCTTCAGTTGTAGCTGCTGTGAAAGGATTTTATCTGTTAACCCAATAACCAGCTTGTCTGTGATATTTTCAAGCTTTGCATTCCCAAAATCACAGTTTTAAGCCTATATATGCGGAGCTCTTATAAAACATTCAAAACTTTCCCCTAGTTCTTGAGTTCTCTGGTGAAAACAAGCTGTTCCATAAGCCACATTTCTCTGAGATATAAAGTATGCATGAAACATAGCCAGACCCCTTTCATAGTCACCTTTGCGTCTGTCTTCAGTAAAGTCAAAGGATTTAAAGATATGCTCTGCTGGCTTCCCGTAGCCTACATTAAAGAAGATACCCGCATCTCTCACTTTCTTTGTGCAGCTTGGCAGCAATATGAAAGCTTGTGAAATCTTGTTTCCAGTGTGTCCATGGTGAAGTTTGTGAAAGTTGAAGTTCTCTGGGGCACTGAAGAGTGGCATGGTGATGAGATCCTGCAACCTTTGTAGCTTTGTTCCTTCTATTTCTGTTCTTAGTGTAAGCAGAGTCAGGATGAGCTCTACCCTGACATCTGGTGGTGAATTCTGGCAAGTGTGGAAAAGAACTTCAGGGGCTGATCTTGTTTGCATAGGCACACCCACCCCATCTAGCATGAGGCCACAGCAGCCCAAAATGGTCACTTTGGCTGCTGTGGGATCCCCAGTTTCTCTGTTATTGGAGCAGGAGGAATAAAATGTTGTTACCCTGATTATGTGAATCAAGGACAATGAAACTGTTTTATGACAGAGGGTCTCACCATCAACTAAGTAGCACTTGCTAGACAAGGGACATGGGTTCCAAAACCTAGTGAATTGAGGAAAGTGGGGCAAGTTTCTGTATTTGAGGGTATGGGGGTTGTTGGAAGGTCTGGCACACCAGTTCAATTTTTTTTCTATTGTTAAAGTTCAGAGCTAGTTTTGATTCTATTATGAGTCTAGTTACAGGTTGTTGAGCTGAATTCACTTTGTGCTAATAAAAAGAACAGGAGTACTTGTGGTACCTTAGAGACTAACAAATTTATTAGAGCATAAGCTTTTGTGGACTACAGCCCACTTCTTTGGATGCATACAGAGTGGAATAAATATTGAGAAGATATATATACACACATACAGAGAGCATAAACAGGTGGGAGTTGTCTTACCACTCTGAGAGGCCAATTAAGTAAGAGAAAAAAGAAAAAAAAAAAAACTTTTGAAGTGATAATCAAGCTAGCCCAGTACAGACAGGTTGATAAGAAGTGTGAGAATACTTACAAGGGGAGATAGATTCAATGTTTGTAATGGCTCAGCCATTCCCAGTCCTTATTCAATCCTTTGTTGATTGTGTCTAGTTTGCATATCAATTCCAGCTCAGCAGTCTCTCGTTGGAGTCTGTTTTTGAAGTTTTTCTGTTGTAATATAGCCACCTGCAGGTCTGTCATTGAATGACCAGACAGGTTAAAGTGTTCTCCCACTGGTTTTTGAGTATTATGATTCCTGATGTCAGATTTGTGTCCATTAATTCTTTTGCGTAGAGACTGTCTGGTTTGGCCAATGTACATGGCAGAGGGGCATTGCTGGCACATGATGGCATATATCACATTGGTAGATGTGCAGGTGAACGAGCCCCTGATGGTATGGCTGATGTGATTAGGTCCTATGATGATGTCACTTGAATAGATATGTGGACAGAGTTGGCATCGGGCTTTGTTACAAGTATAGGTTCCTGGGTCAGTGGTTTTGTTCAGTGATGTGTGGTTGCTGGTGAGTATTTGCTTTAGGTTGGGGGGTTGTCTGTCTCCCAAGATCTGTGAGAGTAAAGGATCATCTTTCAGGATAGGTTGTAGATCTCTGATGATGCGCTGGAGAGGTTTTAGTTGGGGGCTGAAGGTGACAGCTAGTGGTGTTCTGTTATTTTCTTTGTTGGGTCTGTCTTGTAGGAGGTGACTTCTGGGTACTCGTCTGGCTCTGTCAATCTGTTTTTTCACGTCAGCAGGTGGGTATTGTAGTTTTAAGAATGCTTGATAGAGATCTTGTAGGTGCTTGTCTCTATCTGAGGGATTGGAGCAAATGCGGTTATATCTTAGAGCTTGGCTGTAGACAATGGATCATGTAGTGTGTCCTGGATGGAAGCTGGAGGCATGTAGGCAAGTGTAGCGGTCAGTAGGTTTCCAGTATAGGGTGGTATTTATGTGACCATCGCTTATTAGCACAGTAGTGTCCAGGAAATGGACCGCTTGTGTGGATTGATCTAGGCTGAGGTTGATGGTGGGATGGAAATTATTGAAATCATGGTGAAATTCCTCAAGGGCTTCTTGTCCATGGGTCCAGATGATGAAGATGTCATCAATGTAGCGCAAGTAGAGTAGGGGCGTTAGGGGACGAGAGCTAAGGAAGCGTTGTTCTAAGTCAGCCATAAAAATGTTGGCATATTGTGGGGCCATGCGGGTACCCATAGCAGTGCCGCTGACTTGAAGGTATATATTGTCCCCAAATGTGAAATAGTTGTGGGTGAGGACAAAGTCACAAAGTTCAGCCACCAGGTTAGCTGTGACATTATCGGGGATACTGTTCCTGATAGCTTGTAGTCCATCTTTGTGTGGAATATTGGTGTAGAGGGCTTCTACGTCCATAGTGGCCAGGATGGTGTTTTCTGGAAGATCACCGATGGATTGTAGTTTCCTCAGGAAGTCAGTGGTGTCTCGAAGATAGCTGGGAGTGCTGGTAGCGTAGGGTCTGAGGAGAGAGTCCACATAACCAGACAAGCCTGATGTTAGGGTGCCAATGCCTGAGTAAGGACTGGGAATGGCTGAGCCATTACAAACATTGAATCTATCTCCCCTTGTAAGTATTCTCACACTTCTTATCAACCTGTCTGTACTGGGCTAGCTTGATTATCACTTCAAAAGTTTTTTTTTTTTTCTTTTTTCTCTTACTTAATTGGCCTCTCAGAGTGGTAAGACAACTCCCACCTGTTTATGCTCTCTGTATGTGTGTATATATATCTCCTCAATATATGTTCCATTCTATATGCATCCGAAGAAGTGGGCTGTAGTCCACGAAAGCTTATGCTCTAATAAATTTGTTAGTCTCTAAGGTGCCACAAGTACTCCTGTTCTTTTTGCGGATACAGACTAACACGGCTGCTACTCTGAAATTTGTGCTAATAGAGCACCTGCAGTGGGGCTCTCCTCCTACAAGCTAAAATCACTGAGTGCTATGTTAATGAGGGGGGCAGGGGGGGGGCTAAAAATCTATTGCTAAGTGGCTGGTGGACTGGAGGTGAGCAGTTTGTGGGACAGCTGGAGTGGCTCATGGGATGGCTGATGGAGCAGAGCAGCTGGCAGAGTGGAGCAGTTCATGGGATGGCTGGTGGAGTGGAGTGACTTGCAGTGAAGGCTGCAGCAGAACCCCACGGAGAGGTGTGGCAGTTGGCCTCGGACCAGGTAAGGTGCCTCTTAACACACCCCCCCCCATTTCCACCCAGGCTGGGGGGGGGGGGTAAAACTCTGCGGATAAACTTTTGAACCCTGGTGCTGCATTGACCAGGGACAGAGACTTTTGGGTTGTTGGACTTTTGGGTGATTTTTGGGTTGCTGGACTCAAGAGACTTTTGGGGTGTTGGACTGTTGGGACTTTGGGTGATCTTTCGGATTGCTGGACTTAAGAATCTGCTCATGGTTTGTGTTATGACTCCTATTTGTGGTGTTTCCCCAACATAATGCCGCATTGTTTCCCTCTTTTATTAAAAGGCTTTTGTTACACTCGGACGCTGTGCTTGCGAGAGGGGAAGTATTGCCTCTTAGAGGCACCCAGGGGGGTGGTATGTAATTGTCCCAGGACACTGGGTGGGGGCTCGAGCCAGTTTTGTATTGTGTTATTGAAACGGAACCCCTAGATACTGAACCCAGCCCCTGTTGCTGCCAGCTCTGATGAGCAGAAGGGTTACATTAGTTTACTCCAGACACTGTGCTGTTCTTCTGTACCAGACATGGACTGGTCACAGAGCTTGCTTTTACATACCACGATCCTTTAATGCTCTGCCAGATATGGTTGAGGTTAGCTTTAAAAAAGGTACAGTAACTCCCCACTTAACGTCCTCTCGCTTAACGTTGTTTCGATCTTACGTCCCTGCTCCATTACAGAACATGCTAGTTTAAAGTTGTGCAATGCTCCGCTATAACGTCCTTTGGCTGCCTGCTTTGTCCACGGCTGGCAGCCCCACTATCAGCTCCCCTACGCCCCCCCCCAGCACCTCCTGCCTGCCGGCGGACCCCACAGATCAGCGCCTTCCCCCTGCTCCCCCTGTCTCCTGCCCACGGCAATCAGCTGGTTTGCGGCATTCAGCAGGCGGGGGGGAGGGGGGAGGAGTGAGGATGTGGCGTGCAGCCTCCCCGCTCCCTCCCCTGCCTCCTGAATGCCGCAAACCAGCTGATTGCTGCAGGCAGGAGACGGGGAGGGAGGGAGGGGGGAGGCTGCGCGCCGCCTCCTCGCTCCTCCCCCCAGCCTCCTAAATGCCGCAAGACAGCTGATTGCCGCGGGCAGGAGGTGGGGGGAGTAGGGGGAAGGCGCTAATCCCTGGGGGCTGCCAGTGGGTGGGAGGCACGGGGAGGGCAGGGGAGCTGATGGGGGGCTGCCAGCCTGTTTAATACCTGTATTAAATTACTTGTTTAAAATTGTTTAAAATGTATATAATGCCTTTTGTCTGGCAAAAAAAAAAAATTTCCCTGGAATCTAATCCTCCCTATTTACATTAATTCTTATGGGGAAATTGGATTTGCTTAACATCGTTTTGCTTAAAGTCGCATTTTTCAGGACCATAACTACAACATGAAGTGAGGAGTTACTGTATTTTACACACATCGCCACCTAGTGGCTGAGCGGTATAATACAGTTTAGCACTCCATTACACTGCGAGTGGGGCTGTCAAACTCCAGGTCGGGGGGAAGCCAGGCCTGAGGGGAGCAGGGTGTGGGGGTCCTTCACCGAAGCAGGCAGTGTGAAAGCAGGTGGCTTGGTTTGGAAGGGCTGGTGCAGTGTCATTGGTTCTGACGTTGCTCACCAGGTCTTGTCTTTTGTTGGCTACTTAGGGCTCTTCTGCACTGGAAACATTACAGTGGCCCAGTGGCAGCTCTGCAGCTACAGCGCTTCTGTGTAGATGCGACCGACACTGACAGGAGCGGCAGGAGGGTCAATCCACCTCCCTGACGGGCAGTAGAGAGGTCACTGAAGTACAACATGCAGCTGAATCTTTTCTCTCAGTGCATCAAGAGATGGCAGGGGAGAGCTCACTCAGGCCACTGCTTACATTAGCCAGTGTTTGGAGATCCCCAAGGTGTCCAGCCATGGAGACAGAGACTTACCTCATTTCTTTGCTTTCTTTCAGCTTCAATGACAGGATTTCCCATGGCAGGTAAATACAAACATAGGCAGAGGGTGCGGGGGTCTGTCTGTATGTGTGGGGTGCATGCTGTAGTGTGCAGCTATCTCATAAATTGGGGCAAGGAAGGGCAGAGTTAAGGTTATTTAATCTAGTCGTTCAAGTGTAGGACTTGAGACCTGGGTTCAAATCCTGCCTCCTCCAGACTCACCCCATGATCTCAGCCTATCACTTCCTCACTACGTGCCTCAGTTTCCCCACCAGTGAATTGTTAACAAAGGGGCTGTGTGGCAGAATGAGCACAGCACAGGGTATCCTGGCTGTTGGGTACCTGTGGAAATCCCCAACCATTCAGTGTCTCAAGGGTTCACCCTTGCCCAGTAAGGCCGATTGAAATTTGGGCTCTGGCAGTGGCTGTATGAGCCACATCAGTCTGGGTGAGCCCAGATTTACCCTAGGGTATGATCTGCCCCAACAGATATTTTTGCCTTTAGTTATTGTTAGAGCTGTTTCAGCTTAGCCCTGGCTGTGGCTGGTGAGTGACCCCACCTCTGCAAAGGGCAAGTGGAGGTGCTGTGTACCTGCACTGGGGCGCTGTGATGCTAGCTGGGGCCTGTCAGAGGTGGGGGTGGGGTACCAGGAGCTGGGCTGCTGTGGTGCCGTCACCACAGGAGGGTGCTCAGTTCAGCCTGGCACTGCCCCTGTCTGTCTGGACGCTGTGGAATATGGAGGAGCTGAGTCAGCCCCAGTCAGGGCCAGTGGAGGCTTTGTGGGAGCAGAACTAAAGCCCCGCGAGGCTGCTGCTGTTGGCTCCAGTCAGGCAGGGTCATCGGGGCGCAGACAGGGAGGGAGCCCAGGCAGGGGCAAAAGGCAGTTCAATCTCCTGACCACTTATGTCCTTTGCCCCTCGGCTGGGAGCCGCTCAGACTGAGGGCTGGCCTGGCCTGCACAAACCTGTCCTGTCATGGAGGGGAATTAACCCCAGCAGCTCATTTCACATTCTGGGCATCAGAGAGTTGCAATGGCTGCGACTTCCACTCACTACCAACTTGGACCCAGGGCCCCAGACGTGAAAGCCCAGTGCCTGTTCCCCCCACGCCAGCCACTGTCCCTGCCTGAGCTGGGGCCAAATGGGATCTGGTGCCCTCCGGAGGAAAAGCCCCAGGTCTCCTTCCCCGAATGTACTGCATCAGTTCATCCCCCTCGCACAGACTGTACTGGAGCCGGCATCCCCTGAAGAGAAAGACCCTGTGTCCCATTCTCCATCCCACGAGTCAGCCATTCCCCCATGCCTGGGGCTGGATCAGAGCTGGTGACCTCCAGAGAGGAAACCCCCAGTATCCCATTCCCAGCCCCCCTGAGCCAGCCAGTTTGCCACACTGGGACTGAATGGGAGCTAGAGTAAACTATAGGGAACAAGGCCCATATTCCTTTCCTCTAGCCCATCCCTGAGTGTTTTTTCCCTTGGGTGTTTGCATCTCAGAACTGGCTCAGCTCCGACTGGTGAACGGCCCGAGTCGCTGCGCTGGGAGAGTCGAGGTGTTTCACAAGCATCAGTGGGGAACCGTGTGTGATGACAGCTGGGACTTACAGGATGCCGGAGTCGTGTGCAGGCAGCTGGGCTGTGGGACGGCGTTATCAGCCCCAGGGGCGGCTAACTTTGGGCAAGGATCTGACCCTATCTGGCTGGATGACGTCCACTGCGCAGGAACCGAAGCTGCCCTCTCCGAATGCAGTACTCTTCTGCCTTGGGAATGGAATGACTGTACCCACGGAGAAGATGCCGGTGTTGTGTGCTCAGGTAACCTTTATCTACCACCATGCGTCTTGCAGGAAGCCGGGTGGAAAGCGCATTATGGGGCATTGTCCCCTCACAGCCAGTGCTGACCCCAGCATGGTGCTTGGAGCCTGTGCTTCAGGGAGCAATATGGCGGTTCCTGTAGGGAGCGCTCTCCTCTCAGTCTGTGCTGATCCTAATTCCCCTGTGAGGGTCTATGGGCCTGTACTGCAGGGAGCGGTGTGGGGTCTCAGTAGGGGACGCTCACGCTCTCCCCTTGATAGAAATGCTGGCCCCAAAGGGGGCCTGTGCTGCAGGTAGGGGTGTGTGAGTAGAAGGCTCTCTCCCTTTGCACTTGTACTGGCCCAAATGCCCTAGTGTGGTACCATGGGTCCCAACATGAGGAAGTCATGTCTGTGCCCGCTGCGGGGCAGCTCTCCAACTCCCGCAGCCACAGACCACACAAGCCGTGCCCTTTAGGCCTTGTGGGGGAGTGACCTCTCTCCAGGTTGGTAATATGCACACTTCACCCTTCGGCCCTCCGAGAGTCCTTCTGCAGCACCCAGTCCCTGTCCTGCTGGGCATTCACAGAAGTCACAGATCTGCTGCTCCCAAAGGTACAGGGTCCCAAGGTGACCAGTTCCACCTCCCATCTCTGCCCCGATCAACACACAGTTCTAGATCCCCTTATAGTCACACCAAGTACAAGTGATTTCACACAGTGTAGCGATTCGAGGGGTATCAAGGAGAAGGGTTGGAAAGAAATGGTTCCATGGCCAACAAAATCATACCACGCTGACTAGAGCCTAGACTCATTGAATGAGTTACTTTTCTGTCTGGTAGAGCAACGCTCACCCCACAGTCCTTCCAGGGTTTTACTCCAGGCTTGGCTGTGATCTCCTATTCCTGAGACAAACGCTGTCAGCCGCCTCCTGGGTGAAAGAGAGATCTTGTCCCCTCTCCTCTTTCTTTGTAGGTACAAACCATTGTTTCTTCCCAGAGGAGGTCTCTCTTCTGAGACTTGTGCTGAGGGTCCTTTGTCTTTGTAAATTCTCAGGCCTACACTAGACCCAGACAATGAATATAGCCTGTCTCCACGGCTGTGCTTTGTTCTATGTGCTGATTGGCTCAGCCGAATGGATTGCCATGGCGCAGGTGACAAGCTTCACTTCAATACTTCTGGAGCCTCATATTCTATATTTTACATCTCTCTTCAACTATGTCCCATCCAAACATCTTGCCCCCACTAGGGTGATCAGTGGGCTGCTGTCTCTTGGTAGAGACCTCACACACCACCTCTAGTGAGCTATTGTGCATATATCTCACCCAGGGGATCCCTGAATAACTCCAGGCAAACCTGTTCCCTCTGCCAGTTGGCGTCTATTTATCTCTGGGCCAGACTCCTCTGTGGCACACTGGGGACCTGGGTAACTGCAGCTTCCTTTGGTTGGATTTGGTGTCAACAGAGCCTGCAGCCGCTCACTCAAACTAAAAATCCAGGACCAATTTCTGAAGAGTCCGGTTCCCAATCACTGTGTTCTGGTGGATTTGCGTTTCAGGGAATTAGTCCTGAAGTTGTAACTTCCCCAAGAGCTGGACACAGGAGACGCAATTCTTCCTCACTTCCTGTCCTATTACATATTTCGCTATCCTGTTTCTCAGCTGCCCTGTCCTACCGCAAAAGTGGCTGCATGTCAATGCGGGGAGTCTCCTTCTTCTGGGTATGTCACACGTGGATATCTACGTAACCCTATGTATCTACGAATACCAGCACCAGGAGTGAGGGTGTAAATCTGTTCCCCGGGAGGTTCCTGCCAGTAGTGTCGGGGCTGATCTTTATAATTAAGTGCTCTAGTGGGAGCGGTAGGTCAGAATGCCGTCCAATCTACCAAACTAGGTGACAGTTGGCTGGGAGGGGAGTGGACAAACTTCGACATTCCCCAAGTGATTAGCATGGTCAGTGGTGGGGAGCCCTTGACAGGCAGTGGCTGTGTGCAGAGACTGGTCAGATCTGTTGGCGGGAGGCGCTACGTTCCCCAGCGACGCAAGACATCAGATGCACAGGAACCTCCCTGAGTGTTTTTTCCCTTGGGTGTTTGCATCTCAGAACTGGCTCAGCTAAGACTGGTGAACGGCCCGAGTCGCTGCGCTGGGAGAGTCGAGGTGCTTCACAACAAGTTGTGGGGATCCGTGTGTGATGACAGCTGGGACATAACTGATGCTGGAGTCGTGTGCAGGCAGCTGGGTTGTGGGACGGCGTTATCAGCCCCAGGTGCGGCTAACTTTGGGCAAGGATCTGACCCTATCTGGCTGGATGACGTCAACTGCGCAGGGACAGAAGCTGCCCTCTCCGATTGCAGGGTTCGGTCTTGGGGAAGGCATGACTGTCAACACGGAGAAGATGCCGGTGTTGTGTGCTCAGGTAACCTTTATCTACCACCCTGCCTATTGCAGGGAGCTGGGTGGGAAGCTCATTATAGGGTATTGTCCCCTCACAGCCAGTGCTGACCCCAGCATCGTGCTTGGAGCCTGTGTTTCAAGGAGCAATATGGCAGTTCCAATAGGGAGCGCTCTCCTCTCAGTCTGTGCTGACCCTAATTCACCTGTGCGGGTCTATGGGCCTGTACTGCAGGGAGCGGTGCAGGGGCTGAGGAGGGGACGCTCACGCTCTCCCTTTGATAGAAATGCTGGCCCCAAAGGGGGCCAGTGCTGCAGGTAGGGGTGTGTGAGTAGAAGGCTCTCTCCCTTTGCAGTTGTGCTGGCCCTAATGCCCTAGTGTGGTGCAGTGGGTCCCTAGCATGAGGAATCCTTGTCTGTGCCCGATTTGGGGCAGCTCCCCGACTCCCTCGGCCACAGGCCACAGAAGCGGTGCCCTCTAGTTCTTGTGGGGGGTGACCTCTCTCCAGGTTGGCAATAGGCACACTTCACCCTTCAGCCCTCCGAGCATCCCCCTTCAGCATCCAGTCCCTGTCCTGCTGGGCATTCAGAGCAGTCACATATCTGCTGCTCCCAAAGGAACAGGGTCCCAAGGTGGCCAGTTCCACCTCCCATCTCTGCCTCGATCAACACACAGGTCTAGATCCCTTCATAGTCACACCAAAGACAAGTGATTTCACAGACTGTAGCGATTTGAGGGGTATCAAGGAGACGGGTTGAAAAGAAAGGTTCCATGGCCAATAAAATCATACCACACTGACTAGAGCCTAGACTCATTGAAGGAGATACTTTTCTGTCTGATAGAGCAACACTCACCCCACAGTCCTTCCAGGGTTTTACTCCAGGCTTGACTGTGATCTCCTGTTCCTGAGACAAACGCTGTCAGTCGCCTCCTGGGTGAAGGGGAGCTCTTGTCCCCTCTCCTCTTTCTTTGTAGGTACAGACCATTGTCTCTTCCCAGAGGAGGTCTCTCTTCGGAGACTTGTGCTGAGGTTCCTCTGGCTTTGTAAATTCTCAGGCCCGCACTGGGCCCAGACAGTGACTATACCCTGTCTCCACAGCTGTGCATTGTTCTATGTGCTGATTGGCTCAGCCAAAGGGATTGCCATGGCGCAGGTGACAAGCTTCACTTCAGCACTTCTGAAGCCTCATATTCTACATTTTACATCTCTCTTCAGCTATGTCCCATCCAAACACCTTGCCTCCGTTAGGGTCACCAGCAGGCTGCTGTCTCTTGGTAGACACCTCACACGCCAGCTCTAGTGAGCTATTGTGCATATATCTCACCCAGGGGATCCCCTAATAACACCAGGCAAACCTGTGCCCTCTGCCAGTTGGCGTCTATTTATCTCTGGGCCAGACTCCTCTGCGGCACATTGGGGACCTGGGGAACTGCAGCTTCCACTGGTTGGATTTGGTGTCAGTGGAGCCTGCAGCCGCTCACTCAAACTAAAAGTCGAGGTCCAATTTCAGAAGAGTCCGGTTCCTAAGCACTGTGTTCCGGCGGATTTGCGTTTCAGGGGATAAGTCCTGAAGTTGTAACTTCCCCAAGAGCTGGACACAGGAGACGCAATTCTTCCTCACTTCCTGTCCTATTACATATTTCCATATCCTGTTTCTCAGCTGCCCTGTCCTATCCCAGAAGTGGCTGCATGTCAGTGGGGGGAGTCTTCTTCTTCTGGGTATGTCACAAGTCGATATCTATGTAACCCTATGTATCTACAAATACCATCACCATGAGTGAGGGTGTAAATCTGTTCCCCGGGAGGTTCCTGCCAGTAGTGCCGGGAGTCATCTTTTTAATTAAGTGCTCTAGTGGGAGCAGCAGGTCAGACTGAAGTCCAATCTACCAAACTAGGTGACAGTTGGCTGGGAGGGGAGTGGACAAACTTCAACATTGCCCAAGTGATTAGCCTGGTCAGTGGTGGGGAGCCCTTGAAAGGCAGTGGCTGTGTGCAGAGACCGGTCAGATCCATTGGTGGGAGGTGCTACGTTCCCCAGCGACACGAGACATCAGATGCACAGGAGCCTCCCTGACTGTTTTTTCCCTTGGGTGTTTGCATCTCAGAACTGGCTCAGCTAAGACTGGTGAATGGGTCAAGTCGCTGCGCTGGGAGAGTCGAGGTGTTTCACAACCAGCAGTGGGGAACCGTGTGTGATGACGGCTGGGACATAACGGATGCTGGAGTGGTGTGCAGGCAGCTGGGCTGTGGGACGGCGTTATCTGCCCCAGGCGCGGCTAAATTTGGGCAAGGATCTGACCCTATCTGGCTGGATGACGTCAACTGCGCAGGGACAGAAGCTGCCCTCTCCGAATGCAGGGCTCGGCCTTGGGGAGAGAATAACTGTAACCATGGAGAAGATGCCGGTGTTGTGTGCTCAGGTAATCTTTATCTACCACCGTGTGTGTTACAGGGAGCTGGGTGGAAAGCTCTTTATGGGGCATTGTCCCCTCACAGCCAGAGTTGACCCCAGCATGGTGCTTTGGGCCTGTGCTTCAGGGAGCAATATGGCGGTTCCTGTAGGGAGCGCTGTCCTCTCAGTCTCTGCTGACTCTAATTCCCCTGTGCGGTTCTATGGGCCTGTGCTGCAGGGAGCGGTGTGGGGGCTCAGTAGGGGACACTCACGCTCTCCCCTTGATATCAATGCTGGCCCCAAATGGGGCCTGTGCTGCAGGTAGGGGTGTGTGAGTAGAGGGCTCTTTCCCTTTGCACTTGTGCTGGCCCAAATGACCTAGTGTGGTGCCATGGGTCCCAACATGTGGAATCTTTGTCTGTGCCCAATTTGGGGCAGCTCTCCAACTCCCGCCGCCACAGTCCACAGAAGCCGTGCCCTCTAGTCCTTGTGGGGGGTGACCTCTCTCCAGGTTGGCAATAGGCACACTTCACCCTTTGGCCCTCCCAGAGTCCTTCTGCAGCACCCAGTCCCTGTCCTGCTGGGCATTCAGAGAAGTCACAAATCTGCTGCTCCCAAAGGAACAGGGTCCCAAGGTGACCAGTTCTACCTCCCATCTCTGCTCCGATCAACACACAGCTCTAGATCCCGTCATAGTCACACCAAGTACAAGTGATTTTTAAAGAGTGTAGTGATTCGAGGGGTAGCAAGGAGACGGGTTGGAAAGAAATGGTTCCATGGCCAATAAAATCATACCACGCTAACTAGAGTCTAGACTCATTGAACGAGATACTTTTCTGTCTGGTAGAGCAACGCTCACCCCACAGTCCTTCCCGGGTTTTCCTCCAGGCTTGGCTGTGATCTCCAGTTCCTGAGATAAACGCCGTCAGCCGCCTCCTGGGTGAAAGGGAGCTCTTGTCCCCTCTCCTCTTTCTTTGTAGGTACAGACCATTGTCTCTTCCCAGAGGAGGTCTCTCTTCGGAGACTTGTGCTGAGGGTCCTTTGTCTTTGTAAATTCTCAGGCCTCCACTAGGCCCAGACAGTGACTATAGCCTGTCTCCATGGCTGTGCTTTGTTCTATGTGCTGATTGGCTCAGCCGAAGGGATTGCCATGGCGCAGGTGACAAGCTTCACTTCAGCACTTCTGAAGNGCTCAGCCGAAGGGATTGCCATGGCGCAGGTGACAAGCTTCACTTCAACACTTCTGGAGCATCGTATTCTACATTTTACATCTCTCTTCAACTATGTCCCATACAAACATCTTACCCCCATTAGGGTGAAGAGTGGACTGCTGGCTCTTGGTAGAGACCTCACATACCACCTCTGGTTAGCTATTGTGCATACATCTCTCCCAGGGGATCCCCGTAAAACTCTAGCAATATCTGTGCCCTCTGCCAGTTGGTGTCTATTTATCTCTGGGTCAGACTCCTCTGCGGCACAATGGGGACCTGGGGAACTGCAGCTTCCACAGGTTGGATTTGGTGTCAATTGAACCTGCAGCAGCTCACTCAAACTAAAACTCCAGGGCCAATTTCTGAAGAGTCCGGTTCCTAAGCACTGTGTTCCGGCGGATTTGCATTTCAGGGGATAAGTCCTGAAGTTGTAACTTCCCCAGAGCTGGGCACAGGAGACACAATTCTTCCTCACTTCCTGTCCTATTACATATTTCCCGATCCTGTTTCTCAGCTGCCCTGTCCTACCCCAGAAGTGGTTGCATGTCAGTGGGCAGAGTCTTCTTATTTTGTGTATGTCACAAGTCAATATCTATGTAACCCTTCTGCCAGTGTCATCAGAAGTGATTAGGGACGTGTTCAGTATCTAGGGTTTCCTTTTCAGCAATATAACACAGATCTGGCTTGAGCACCCACCCAGTAACCTGCTTTTTACAGTTCCCAACAGTTGGTTAGAAAGGGTGAATATCAACAGAGGGAAAATTGCTTTTTGTAGTGCTAATGAGGCTAATTTAATCAAGGTGGACCTCGCCCATTCCCAGCAATGCCCCTCTGCCATGTACATTGGCCAAACTGGACAGTCTCTATGCAAAAGAATAAATGGACGCAAAGCAGACATCAAGAATTGTAACATTCAAAGCCAGTAGGAGAGCTCTTCAATCTCCCTGGACACTCAATAACAGACTTAAAAGTGGCCATTCTTCATCAAAAAAACTTCAAAAACAGACTGGAATTAGAAACTGCAGAAATGGGATTAATTTGCAAACTGGACACCATCAAATTAGGCCTGAATAAAGACTGGGAGTGGCTGGGTCACTACAAAAAGTAATTTTCCCTCTATTGATACTCGCTCCTTCTTGTCAACTGTTGGGAATGGGTGACGTCCACCCTGATTGAATTGGCCTCGTTAGCACTACAAAAAGTAATTTTCTCTCTGTTGATATTCTCCCCTCCTTGTGAACTGTTGGGAATTGGCCTCATTAGCACTGACCCCCCACTTGGTAAGACAACTCCCATCTTTTAATGTGCTGTAATATATATACTGACTACTGTATTTTTCACTCCATGCATGTGATGAAGTGAGTTTTAGGCCACGAAAGCTTATGCCCAAATACGTTTGTTAGTCTCTAAGGTGCCACAAGGACTCCTCATTGTTTTTGCTGATACAGACTAACACGGCTACCACTCTGAAACCTTTAATAAAAGGAGGGAAGCCCCCAGCATTAACTTGGGAAAACGCCACAAACAGGATTTCTAAAAATATAACCATGAGCAAAACACCTCTCCCAGAGTATGTTGGGCAGTGTCTTTTGCCTCAGGTTCTTGAGTCCAGCAACCAGAAGTTCCTTTAAGGTGCCCTTCTCTTCTCCCTCCACCACACCCCACTTACAGTGGTTGTCCTTGGTTAGTGAAGACCCAGAGTTCAGAGGTGCACCTGTGTGAGTTCAGCTCCCACCATGGGGGCGGGGAGGAGAGCTCCTGGCTCTGGTGGCAGCTGGTGTTTGCTCTGGTGACAGCTGCCCTACCAGCCACTCACCAGTCTGTTCACCCTCACCTTCTGCTGCCCCCGGCCTTTCTACTGTGACCTCTGCAGGTCGCTCTCTTGAGGCTTAAGAGATGCTGATGTTGTGTGCTCAGGTAACTTGCATCCATGACATCACTGTGGGTGGTGCAGGGATCGGGCTGGGAAGCTTTCAGCACAGACCCAGCTCTCCTGTCTGAGTCAGCGCTGACCCCAGTGCCCCAGCATGGTGCTAAGGGCCTGTACTGCAGGGAGCCAGTTCGGGGTCACAGTATGTGTCGCTCTTCCCATGGTGTCAGTGCTGACCCCATTTTCCCCACACAGTTCTACAGGCCTGTGGTGCAGGGAGCGGGATGGGGGCTCATTCGGGGGTGATTTCCCCTTGAAGTCAGTGCTGAGCCCAGTGCCCCAGCACACCACTTAGAGCCTGCACTGCAGGGAGCAGTACGTGTGCCTCTGTGAAAGATCCTCCCTGTCGCTGGTTGCTCTGATCTCCCTGTACCGCTACAGCACAATGGGGCGCTGGGTAACCGTAGATCCCATTTGTGGGATTTGGGATTGAATGAATCCTGCAGCCACTCAGGGATCCCTTTATGAAGTGTGGGGTTCCTATCCCCATCACTCCGGGTGATTTACATCTCAGCTAATTACCCATGAACCTGTAACATCCCCCACAGCTGTGACTGGAGACAGGGTTCTTCCTCAATTCCTCTCCTACACAGCCCATGAGTTTCTGTGCCCTGTCTCTCGTCTACCCTGTTCCACCCCACAGGTGACTGCATGGTAGTGGTGGGGAGTAGGGCTGTCAAGTTATTAAAAAAAATAATTGTGATTAATTGTGAGATAAAAATTAATCATGATTAATTGCACAATTAATCGCCCCTTTACACAATAAGAGAATACCATTTATTTCAATTTTTTGGAATGTTTTCTACATTTTCAAATACATTGATTTCAATTACAATACAGAATACATAGTGTACAGTGGTCACTTTATATTTTTTATTACAAATATTTGCACTGTAAAAAAAAAAGAAAAGAAATATTATTTTCAGTTTACCTCATACAAGTACTGTAGTGCCATCTCTTTATCAGGAAAGTTGAACTTACAAATGTAGAATGATTTACAAATAATAACTGCACAGCCTCTGGCATGTAAGCTGCTCCTTGGATTGTGCAACCGAATGACACTAGCCAATATCTCCGGTCCCAGACACAACCCTAGGAACCTCCGTCTTACAATGTCCAGTTATACCTGCTCGAAGCTGCAAGCTTATATGAGTTTGTCAATTTAACAAAGAAATTGATATGTACCAGGCTTCTTATCCCAAGGAGAGTCTCTGACACGCTTCAAACGAAATGCACTGCTTCAGGTAGAACAAACAAACCGATTTATTAACTATAAAGATAGATTTTAAGTGATCATAAGTCAAAGCATAACAAGTCGGATTTGGTCTCCCCCCTGCCCTTCAGAGTCAGGTAAGCATTACCTCATTGCAGTCCCAAACTGAGCAAAGGAAGGGGGGTGACTCTCTTGAGAGGGTAACAGATCCTTTTGTTGCTGCCTAGGCCAGCGTCCTTTGTTCCTGTGAGGCTGGGCTGGGTTTATCCCATGCATGCCTTGATGAGGTGTGAACTGCCCCTCTGCTCTTAGAGAGTTTTTGCCTGGGCTTTTTTAAGCCACGAGGATACATTTTCAGCCTCATAACTATATACATGAAATTATAACCTGTAACATTACTATAACATTACTGCAACAACAATTACTACAACAACAATGCTCAGTGCATCATGAGCCTTCCGAAGACACACAACATGACAAACTTTGCATTGGATAAAACACAATCCTTTTATAAGGATGAACATGGGGGTGCTGGGTGATCCCCCGAGGTACAGAGCGTCACACCTCCCTTAGATTACTGCAGGAGGGTTCGTCACTGACTAGCTCGAATGCAGTTTTTGTTATAGTTCTCTTGGCATCCAGCCATTAAGGCCATGAGGCAGCGTGCCTCAGTTTCCCCATTCACACACAGCAAACCAGGTTTTTTATGGTTCCTCTGCTATGATAAGATTTAAACCTGTTTACAGGTATTAATTGAAAAGTAGTATTATCATAAGGTTTAACGTCCGTGTCAAAATTCTTATCCCCAAAACTTAACATTAATACCAACATTTTTATCATAGATGGGTGTTTACAAGTGTCTTTATGATACCACGCCCTCTGTTCAGATAGTGTAGTTTGAGGTTAGTTTGCTCATTACCCATGATGTCCTTTGACTCTCTGCCATGTAATCAGTCACTGGCTTTTCTTTCCCTGCAGTGTTCCCCTCTGGGTGGGCTCTTAATTTAATCATGTTTCGGGAATTTTGGTGCCTCAGGGTCTGGCAAGACAGGTGTTCAGGGGGATCCTGCACATTGGCTGGCCCTTTGGGGAGCGGTCTCCCAACCCCAGGACTGTACATATGCAGAAAATCCAGCTCCCCTTCTGGGGTTACCCTGTGTTTCCCCCTCCCAGCACTGAATCCTTCCCTGCCCCCTTGAGGGCTGTGATCTGTGCTCTGTGGGCTAAGTGTGTTTACCCTTCCATCAGATTCACATTTCCCCAGCAACTTTCAGATAACTGCTCTCTGTGCCTCACCAGCCTGGGGGAAAACACCCCCTTCTCTGTCAGTGTGGTCATTTGTGTTCTCACAGACTACTACCTGGCAATTTCCTGGTCTCAACTCCTCTGCCGTCACAGGCTTTGGAGCTGCATCTTGATGTAAAGAGACACAGTTACTTTCCACAAACTTATCAGAAATATCATCCTGAAAAACTGGGACCTGGATCGGGTACCCTCTGCCACCCCTTTCTCTGTCCCTGAGAAGTCAGCTGTGTGACTGCTGCAATCCAGGTGGTCAGGTACACGGTTCCTTCTCAATACCTGGGTCACAGGCTGAGTGCCTGGGTGCACAGATGCTGACCCAGCCATCCTCCTAGTGTCCTGGGCATCCTGCCCCAATTGACTAGTGAGGAAACATTCGTGTACCCCCACTATTCCTTCCCCAGTTTCCTCCTCTGGGCCCCCTCCTAAGACACATTTCTCTGTGCTCCCCAGGAAGCGTTCTGTCTCTCGTTCAGCTGCAATAATCTGCCAGCTAACAACTGAGACAGTTTACTTTATCACTGACAACACCTCTCCTGCCTGTGTGTCTGAGGGCATGTTGCCTTCTGCTGGAAAGGAGCTAGTCTCAGCCCCTCCCATACTTGGAAGCACCCTGCTTCCCTGTGTTACAGAATCACAGGAATCCTCACCCACCTCAGTGGTTTCTGAGATTCCTGCCCCTTCTCTGGGCTCTCCTCTGGGACACATTGGTCTATGCTCCCTAGAGCCGGTTTTTCCTCTGGTTCAGCTGCAACCTGCTGGGAGCTAACAACCTGGACAATTCTCTCCCAGGCAGGCATTACACCCCCATCCCTTCCTGACATGGTGTTCCCTCCAGCTGCAGTGCAGGAGTTGGTCTCAACCACTCTCCACCTGAAAGCATGTGGCTTCCCCCAGCTGTAGAAGAGTCAAGGAGACTCTCTCCCATTCTCTCAGCAGTTCCTGAGACCTTACCCTTTCCCTCGGGGGTCCCAGCATAAAATTCCCTCCTGCTGCAGGCAAATACTTTAACCTGAGTTACACAGAAAAAATCATTACCAAGAAGCAGATCGACTGAGAGGTGTTCTATTATCTCCACAGTCAACCACTTTCCAAACCACATAGATTCTAGCTAGTGGTACAAGGAATTTGCTTTCGCCCCCCCCCCCGCCCCCATAATCTCTGCCATTTGGCCAGGCAACATACTGGCCTTTGGGACCACACTCTGTGTAACCATAGAGATCGGGGCCCCTGTATCCCTCTGCCCCTAGTATTCCCTGCCATCAATTTGGACAGCCTTAACATGCTCCATATCTGGTTCTGCAGAGGCTAAGCTCATAAAACCAATATGATAGGTTTGAATTGCTTGTGGAGGGCGGGGGGGATTGTGTTGAGGACAGCAGAACTAACATGAGCTATTGGTTGCCGGCTTCCTCCTAGCACAGGACATTTATTGCTCAGGTGATCAGTGGGATTACACTGATAGCACCTTTTGGGCTCTTCTGCTTTTACAGGAGATTTGGGATGAGGGTGAGAGGAACGTTTTTGGGTAAGAGAATGTTTAGGCTCCCAACCCCCTTCTCTCTTCCCAGGGGCAAAATGGGATCCTCCCTTCCCACCAGTTTTAAACCCCTCAGTCTGTGGCCTGCCCTTAATAGACGCCTGATTCTGTTCAAGGGCATCAGCTAAAACAGCCACCTCATCCCCAGACTTTAGATCTTTGTTCCATAGACACGGCTTTACGTCAGCCTGACACACGCGTAGGAAATGCTCTTGAGCAACAAGATCCAACGTTCCCTCAAAACTCGCCACCTCTTTGCCCTCACCCATTTTCCCAACAAATCTTTCATTTTGTTTACATATTCCCCATTACTCAGGCCAATATCCCTCTTAAGATTCCTAAATGTAACTCTATATGTTTCAGGGGTAATCTGAAACCTTTGCAAAACAGTATATTTAAATTAACAGTAGTCTAAAGCACCTTCAATAGGCATTCCACTGAATACATTTCGAGCTTTTCCAGTTAATTTCGCAATCAGGGTAGGAACTCTCTTATCAGGGATTTCATGTATTACACACAGCCTTTCGAAGGTAATCAGATATTCAGCAATATCATCGTCCTCACTGTATGCAAGACATAAGTGTTCCCACTTGTGGATTTTTTGAGTGATGGGGGTCGTTGGCGTGGGGGGTGTGGGGGTTCTGGTTCTGCTTCTCTAGCAAGTCCAGTTGGTGTTTTCGCTCTCTCTCTTTTTCTCTTTCTCTTTCTTCTCTCTCTCTCTCGCTCTCTTTTTCTTCCATGACCCTTCTGTGTGCAGCCTCCTCTCTGGCTGCCTCTCTCTCCATAGTTTCTATCAAGGTTCTTTTCCCACTCTGAACTCTAGGGTACAGAGGTGGGGACCTCCATGAAAGCCCCCTAAGCAGTGATGAGCTGCCAAAATATTAACAACCGGTTCCCTCCTCTTCACCCCAAGAGGGGGTTGTGCTCTCCCCTCCCCCCGGGACTCCTGCCCCATCCAACCCCCCACGTTCCTTGACACCCCACCCCCGGGACCCTTTCCCATCCACCCCCCTTCCCTGTCCCCTAACTGTTCCCTGCCACCCCATCCAACACCTCCTCTCATTCCTGATGGCCCACCGGGACCCCTACCCCGTCCAACCACCCCTTCCCTCTGTCCCAACTGTCCCTGGAATCCTTGCCCCTGACTGCCCCCCACCGCCCCATCCAACACCCTTGCTCCTTCCTGACTGCCCTCTCAGGACCCTTGCCCCCATTCAATTCCCCTGTTCCCGGCCCCCTGACCGCCCTGAGTCCCAATCCTAATCCACCCCCCGCCCTCTATCCAACACCCCCTCCCTGCTCCCTGCCCCCCTTACCGCGCTGCCTGGAGGTGGGGGCTGCGCCTCCTGGCATTGGGGCCGGGAGCAGGGGTCAGAGCCGTGGGCTGGCCCGGAGCCGGGGCCCAGGCTGGAGCCACTGGCCGGCCCGAAATCGGGGCCAGGGGCTGGCCCAGAGCCGGGGGCTGGGCCGGAGCCGCTGGCCGGGCCGAAGTCAGGGGCCGGCCCAGAGCCGCGCCGCCTGGCCAGCTGGAGTCAGGGCTGGGGCTGCCCGGAGCCGTGCAGTGCCTGGAGCCCTCCTTGCGCCCCCCGCCCCAGCTCACCAGCAGGAAGCTGCTGCTTCCTTCTCAGCCCTCCCAGGCTTCTCGAACAGCTGATTCACAAGAAGCCGGGAGGGGGAGCCTTCAGGGGAGGAGGCAGAGGTGGAGCCAGGTGAACTGGGGCGGGAGGCAGGGCAGGGAGCTGCTGGAACTTTTGTTAAATTTAAAAGCCCTTTTAGAATCGGGACAACCGGTTCTAAAACTGCTTCTAAATTTAACAACCGGTTCCCGCGAACCGGTGGGAACCGGCTCCAGCTCACCACTGGCTGTGGGGATGCAGCCCTTTGTAACCCAAGAGCTGCTCTCATACACAGATAAAGCACATGCATAATTGGCACAAGCACTTCTGGCCACACTTTCCAAAATGACCAGTGATTTTGGCAGCCCAACTTGGGAGACGTTAAGGCGGGACAGATAGACTGCAATGAGCCCCCACCTGCTAGAAATCAGCCCTTTAAGATGGCCTAAATTGATATCTCAAAATCAGTAATACTTTCTTAAAGTCTTGGTCTCTGTGCTTAACCATGTGATAAACCAAGCACAGTATTTAAAAATAATATTGTCTCTATCTATCCCCTCTGCTTCCTCTGTTTATGTCTCTATCCCCATACATAGCCATCTATCTAGCGACAATCAGTCTCTCTCTCTATCGCAGGCTCTGTGCAGCTGATTCCTTTCAAGTCTCTGTTAAAGCACTAGCGTAGAGAGGAGCCCTGGTCTCTTCTTCCCTGTATGCAGCCGTCTCTCTGCTCCTTTCAGGGTCTGTGCAGTGAGGCAGCTGCAGGGTCTGTGCAGCAGGAGGAACTCACTCTGCGGATGCTCTTGCTTCTCAGCTGTGTTTGCAGCTCTGACTGGAGAGGCAGGGGCTCAGTTCCCTTGTTCACATCCCGCTATGCACTGTTCATGATCCCGTCATCAACCTCCCCTTCACCCTCCCTTGGTGGAGACCTTCCCTGGTCCTGGTCCTGTGGTGGTTCTGGGTTGGGGTCTCTCCAAGTGAAAGCTCCGGAGCCATTTCTCTGTCACAAGAGAACCGACCCTCTTACACAGGGGCCTGATCCGCAGGCCAGTGGAGTCTTTCCATAGACACCAAGGGGCTTTGGATCAGGCCCTTTCTGGGCAGCATTGTCTGAGCTACAAGCAGGGCCCGGCTGCCATCCAAGGGTGCCAGCAGCTCAGCCTGACCTACAGCCCTGGGTATCACTCTGGGTTAGAGCCGTCACAATGCTGTGATGTAAAAATGACAGATTTTTAGTGAGAGTTTTTGTCAAATATTTTCCAAAGACAAAATTAAAACTGTTTTGGGGGGTTTGTAAAACCAAAATTGGAAAATTAAAAAACAATGAACATTTTCCTTTAAACAACCCACGTTTTAAAAGATTGTTTAAGCAGTTTTCAGGTTTTAGATTTCTGCCCCCTCCATTTTTACTATATTGCCATCAAGAGAAGGGCAGGAATGGGGGAGGGGGGATGTAATACAAAAATGGTTTTTAAGAAAAAGCTGTGAAACAATTATTTTTAAAAATTTTCCAAAACTATTTACCCTTTTCCACCCTGCTGACTTCTGGGCACTGCTTCTAACAGGGAGTTTCACGCTGTGCTCGTCTGACCCTCACCTGAGCATTTGAGCTCCCCCAAACATCCCCTGTCCAGCTGCTCTGCAGAGCTGACTCCATCCCAGGGGTGAAATGTGCCCAGCCACCATCCCAGGACAATCAGTTTGTGCATCAATTACTGTGAAAAGTTGATCTGCAAAACTGCTCTGCCTTGTGCTCCTGACAGGTTTCTCTTGAGGCCCTCTGCTGTTTGGCTTGCCGAAGGCCTGTCTCGGTCCCCAGGCAGTGACATGGGATGGGAGGCATTTCCTCAGTGATATGTTTAAACTCAAACAAGCAAACCAGGCTTCTTCGATCTTGCAGTTCTCAATCCTGCAGCCCTAAATAGAGATGCTGGAGTCGGGACAGGGAAAGGGGGGTGGCGTGGGGAAGGAAATGGGGAGTGATGGTGAATATCAGACCTGAGGAGGGGACAGAACAGGTCAGAGAGAGGCTGCAGAATCACTGCTGCCTGAGCCCTAAAGACCCCAGGGGTCCTGGGAGCAGGGACGGGACTGGCTGGAGCATCCAAACCTGGGAAGTGGACGGGGCAGATTGGAGCAGAGAGAGAGAGAGCCCAGAGTTTCCCTTGTCCTGAAGTCAGACAGGGCAGAGGGGTCAGGTGAGAGCAGGGAATGATTGCGGATTGTACTCTCCCAACTCCACTGGGCTCTATCCATCCTAATGCCCCGATGATCCTGTCTCTCTGCCTCTTGCTGCACTGTGAGTATCTGGGACCCCTGTGCTAATTTGTAGCAGGTTGGAAGGAAACAGAACCGAGAGCAGCCCCTGGCCCAGACTGTCGGCAAATCTTCTTCAGTGGCAGAGAGGTTTGTGCTGTTGTGATGTTGGAGGGAGTGGGACTGTCCCAAACCAGCACAGGGCCAGCGCTCGGTGCTGGGGATGGTCCGGGGCTAGCAATCGGCCCAGGCTGGGGTTACAGTCACAGCTTCACAGAGTTTCAGGCCTGGAGGGACCATTAGCCCATCCAGTCTGACCCCCTGAATGCCCAGAGCAGAGAACTTCCCCCAGCTCCTCTGCACTGAGCCCAGTCACTTGTGTTTGACTAAAGCATCTCCCAGAAAGGTCTCCGGCCTGGCTGTGACTGCCCCACTTCCCTGGGGAGCTAGCACCGGGGGTTAATCCCCAGCATGGGGAGAAACTGCTGCCTCCTTTCTCACTACAGTTTGCCCAGACTCAGCGTCCAGCCCTTGGTTCTGGTTCTGCCTGTCTCTGCTGCACTCAGGAGCCCATCAGCACCTGGGGTTTTCTCCCCAGGAAGGAGCTTGGACACAGTGACCTGCCCAGCTGTCTGACCAGCTCCACACACGGAGCTCCCCCGGCCTCTCCTGTGAGGCCTCTTCTCCAGCCCGCGCAGCATTTTTCTGGCTCTGCCCTGCACCCACTGCACTTTTCCAACACCCTTTTAAACAGGGGCCCCCAGAACTGGATGCAGGATCCAGTATCGGCCACACCAAGATCGCACACTGGGGGAAATCCCCTCCCTGCTCCTTCTCCTGCTCCCTGCTCTCCTCATTACACAGCCCAGGGGCGCATCAGCCCTGTTCCCCTGCAGTGCCCTAGGATCTCATGTCGAGTTACTTTTCCCCTAGGAGCTCGAAATCCTTCCGTGGGTCCCTGCTTTCCCAGCCCAGGCCCCAGACTGCTGGGCTGGCCGACATTCCATGTTGGGAGCTGTGACCTGGCATTTGGCTGTATTCAAACCCCTGGTGTGTCACTGGGCCCAGCTCCCCACGCCAGGCACATGGAGTCAGGACGGGCTGGGCTTGGGGGAGGATGCTCATGGGGTGTCAGCTCAGCCTGGAGGCAGAGAGAGCAGGGAGGGCTGTTGCCTTTGGAGGATGGGGGATTATCGGGGTCCAACCCCAGGGCCCCTGTTACCGAGGGGCCAGAGACACTGACCTGGGATCCAGGCTGGGCTCTGGTTCTGTTACCGACAAGAGGGGAATGGGATCGAGGGTTCTGCTTTGGGCCTGATTCTCAAACATCCATATCAGGTCTGGCCCTGTCCCTCTGACTCTCCGTAGCGTGTTCCCTGCTGCAGGCTCTGCTGGGGAAGTGAGGAGCTGAGCTCAGTTAACGGGTCTGGGGATGAACGTAGGCGCTACCGGGCTGTTAGCAGAGCCCTGTACAGAGACTCTCAGTGCTGATCCCCCGGGAGCATGAGAACCCTCCAGGCCGCCTGCATGGGCCTCACCAGCCCAGAGGGGACCTGGGGGTTCAGGGCTCTGCACAGTGCCTGGCACAGCCCTATAGAGCAGACCGGGGTGTCCCTGGTGGGATGGGTGGGGCTGGAACCAGGCCCCATGCTCCTCTGTGTGGAAGAGAGAGGGGGGCCCTGGTTCCCAGATTCCTGCATGTGAATCCCGTTCAGTGCATGGGGCTGGGGAGGGCAATGGGGCATGTTACAGACCCAGAGCCCACCCCTCTCTGCAGGGGGCACTGTCATCTCGGGAGTGGGGGCCATGGGGAGAGCAGAGACCCCATCAGCTTTTCAGGGGCGATTCTAGCAAAGCACTGAACACATGGCACCTTTCTGTTCCCAGGGCTGAGTCCCAGCAGCCAGGAGATCTGCTCAGCTCCCGGTGAGTCCATCTGTCTGTCTGTCCCCAACCTACCCAGGGAAGCTCAGCCTGAATGATCTAATGGTCCCTTCTGGCCGTACCCTCTTGAAACCCCCTGCCCGGCCAGGCTCCGTGCGGTGCCAGCGGCAATGGCACAGGAAGGCGGACGGGGCTGTGTGGGATCTTAGTGGGGCACGCAGGTCTCCCAGCTGAGCCTTCCCTGCCCCGATGCCTCTCTCCTGTGACCCGGGGCCAGTGTGAAATGTAGATAGAGAGTCACATCCACGGCCCATCTCACCCCCGGGACACTGGCCCCGGGAAGCAGAGAACGCCGCGGCTCTGTCCCCAATGGATTTATCTTTCCATGGTACAGGCTCCAGCCCCTCGTGGCCGCAGGGCTGTCTCTGGAGCTCCTCCCACAGATGCAGCCTGCACCTCCTCCTTGAATATCAGCAGCACCGTCAACACTCAGCCTGGCCGGGGGCTTTCAAGAGGGTACGGCCAGAAGGGACCATTAGCTCACTCAGGCTGAGCTTCCATATGACCTGGGCCAGGGAGCTACACCCAGCGACCCTGTGTCCAGCCCAGCAGGGGCTGGCTGAGCTGGGATGTATTTTTTTCATCATCGCCGCGTTTCTTTGCTGGCTGCCTGGGCAGCAGGGGCAGGGGATGCTGCCAGCCAAGGCACCAGCAGGGGGCACCACTGGGGTGGGGAAGATGGCAGGCAGATATTGTTCTGCCCAGTGGCAGCAGCAATTCAGAACTGGGCCTAGGGTGACCAGATGTCCCGATTTTATAGGGACAGTCTCGATTTTTGGGTTTCTTTCTTATATAGGCTCCTATTATCCCCCACCCCCGTCCTGATTTTTCACATTTTCTGTCTGGTCACCCTAACTGGGCCCCATCACCCTGGCAATTCCCGGTAAAGGGGGATCCACTCCCTGCCGCTGCTCCAGGACCTGCCCTTTGCCTAGGCCTGGAATAGACCCCAGTTTCCCCTGTGCCCACTGAGTGCTGCAGGGCACTAGGGGCACCAAGACAGGGAGGATGTTAGAGTAGATGTCGGAGCAGTTAGACTCTGGACACACCTCCTGGGCTGTCACCTGGGGAGCGACTGTCCTTCACTGCATGGGCTGTGGGAGCAGGCCGAGGTGTTGGCCGTGTCCTAGACAGCCCCCAGCAGCCAGGGCCTGGCTCACAGAAGGGTCGCCTCTCTCCCTCCTGCACTGCCCCAGCTGGGCTGGAATCAGAGCCTCCATCCAAGAGGTGACACATTCGCACCTGCAATTTTCCTCCTGTCTTATTGATGGCTGTGACCCTTTCTCCTTCCAGGTGCTCTCCCTGCCCCCACTCTCTACCTGAGCCAGACGTCTGCCCAGCCGGTGGACTCTGTGAGGCTCCAGTGCTCCATGATCTCCCATCTCCTGGCCTCCCGCATCGTCTTCTGTCAGGATGGGGAGGAGGTTTGGTCCCAGAGGGGCTTATCTGGGAAACTCACCTACGACTATGACCATGCAGTATCCGGGGCAAGCTCCAGGAATTACTCCTGTGCATACGAGATCAAGGACAGTGACAACCAGGTGATCAGGTCCCAGCTCAGCCCTCCCCAGCACCTCATCGGCACCGGTAAGGCCAGTGTGAGTGTGAGACCATATCCCAGCTCAGCCCTGCCCAGCAACTCAGCACCGTGGGAAGGTGAGTGTGTGTGTGGGGGGGTGAAGGGCAGAGCAAGGCCGAGGACTTTCCAGAGGGAATGGCCAAAAGGAACCATTAGATCACCTATGCTGAGCTCCCATATGACCTGGACCAGGGAGCAGCTCCCAGCGACCCTGTGCCCAGTGTAGCAGGGGCTGGTGGAGCCAGGATATGGCTTTTGGTCATGGCCACGGTTCTTTGCTGGCTGTCTGAGCAGCAGGGGCAGAGGATGCTGCCAGCCAAGGCACCAGCAGGGGGCACTGCTGGGGTGAGGAAGGTGGTGGGCAGATATTGACCTACCCAGTGGTAGCAGCAATTCGTGTGTGAGTTCAGAGCTGGGTCCCATCGCCCTGGCAATTCCGCTCCCTGCCACTGCTCCAGGACCCTTCCCTTAGCCTGGGCCTGGAATTACACCCACGGGAAGAGGCAGAGGTGGAGCCGGAGCCTGGTGAGCTGGGGCTGGAGGCAGGGCAGGACACTGCTGGAGCTTTTGTTAAATTTCAAAGCCCTTTTAGAATCGGGACAACCAGTTCTAAAAGGGCTCTAAATTTAGCAACCAGTTCCTACGAACCAGTGGGAACCGGCTCCAGGTCACCACTGCCTCTAAGCTTATTTACCAGCTTAGGTTATCAGTAAGCTGCCACCACCAAATCGTTTGAGTCATTTGGAAACTCTGTCTTCTCCCCAAAATATCTGCCTCCCACGTACTATAACCCTTCCCTGGGCAGCCTTGAGAAACTTCTCCACCAATTTCCTGGTGAACACCGATTCAAACCCTTGGATCTAAAAACAAGGAAAAATCAATCAGGTTCTTAAAAAGAAGAATTTTAATTAAAGAAAGAGGTAAAAATCATCTCTGTAAAATCAGGATGGAAAATAACTTTACAGGGTAATCAGATTCAAAGAGCCCAGAGGAACCCCCTCTAGCCTTAGGTTCAAAGTTACAGCAAACAGAGGTAAACCCTCTAGCAAAAGGAACATTTACAAGTTGAGAAAACAAAGATAAAACTAACATGCCTTGCCTGGCTGTTACTTACAAGTTTGAAATATGAGAGACTTGTTCAGAAAGATTTGGAGAGCATGGATTGATGTCTGGTCCCTCTTAGTCCCAAGAGCGAACAACCCCCAAAACAAAGAGCACAAACAAAAGCCTTCCCCCCACCAAGATTTGAAAGTATCTTGTCCCCTTATTGGTCCTTTGGGTCAGGTGTCAGCCAGGTTACCTGAGCTTCTTAACCCTTTACAGGTAAGAGAATTTTGGTGTCTCTGGCCAGGAGGGATTTTATAGTATTGTACACAGGAGGGTTATTACCCTTCCCTTTATAGGAATGACAGTTTCCCTGGCTGTAGCTGCTTCTTTGAGCCTCATTTCTGCCTGTCACATTTGAAACTCGTGGTCCTTTTCCTTCTCTGCAGCTTCCAGTCTGGCCAGCTCTAGTTTTGTAGCTGCCTCACTGGTAGTCATTTTTCTGCTTTCTTGTGCTTATTCCCCCCACCCAAAATAAACAAACAGAAAACAACAAAACTGTGACCGCCTCCTGATTGTTCTTAGCCACTGCACTTAAGACTCACTTAAAATCACAAATATCAGTGCTTAAAGTGTGAACTTCACTTGGAATAATAAGCTGTACATACACCCTGCTCCGCTGTGCCACTGTGACGTCCCCTCTGGTGTTATCTGGACGGGTGATGTGCTAGGTCACTCCAATCCTTGACTCTGGGAGGCAGCCTTACCCTGCTCTGCTGTGACCCCCACTCCTGGGCTGTTCACGCACAGCCTCTGGCATGTAAGCTGCTCCTTGGATCGTGCAACTGAATGACACTAGCCAATATCTCCGGTCCCAGACACAACCCTAGGAACCTCCGTCTTGCAGTGTCCAGTTATGCCCACTGAGAGCTTATATGAGTGTGTCAATTTAACAAAGAAATTGATATGGACCAGGCTTGTTATCCCAAGGGGAATCTCTGACATGCTTCAAACCAAATGCTTCAGGTAGAATAAACAAACCCATTTATTAACTATAAAGATAGATTTTAAGTGATTATAAGTCAAAGCATAACAAGTTGAATTTGGTCAAATGAAATAAAAGAAAAACCCCATTCTAAGCTGATCTAAACACTTTCAATGCCTTTACAAACTTAGATGGTTCTCACCACAGGCTGGCTGGTTGCTTTTCAGCCAGGCTCTCCCCTTTGATCAGTGCTTCAGTTGCTTGCTGGTGGATGTAGATGTAGATGTAGATGGAAGAGAGAAGAAGAGCATTGCAAACATCTCTCCCTTTTATCATGTTCTTTCTTCCCTCTTGGTTTTGCTCCCCCCACTTCAGAGTCAGGTGAGCATTACCACATTGCAGTCCCAAACTAACCAAAGAAAGGGGGGTGACTCACTCAAAGGTCCAACACATCCTTTTGTTGCTGCTTAGGCCAGCGTCCTTTGTTCCTGTGAGGCTGGGCTGGGTTTGTCCCATACATGCCTTGATGAGGTGTGAACTGCCCTTCTGCTCTTAGAGAGTTTTTGCCTGGGATATTTTAAGCCATGAGGATAAATTTTCAGCCTCATAACTATATACATGAAATTATAACCTAACGTTATTACTATAACAACAATCCTCGGTGCATCATGAGCCTTCCGAAGACACCCAACATGACAAACTTCGCTTTGGATACCACACAATCCTTTCATAAGAATGAACATGGAGGTGCTGGGTGATTCCCCGTGGTACAGAGCATCACAGGTACCTTCTTTGCGTTTTGTCAAATCTGCAGTGAAGGTGTTCTTAAAATGAACAATATTGGTCCTGCTTTGAGCAGGGGGTTGGACTAGATGACCTCTTGAGGTCCCTTCCAACCCTGATATTCTATGATTCTATGAACATTTGCTGAGTCATCATCCGAGATGACTGTAACGTGAAAAATATGGCAGAATGCAGGTAAAACACATAGCAGGAGATACACAATTCTCCCCTAAGAATTTCAGTCACAAATTACATTAACACATTGCTTTTTTAACGGGCATCATCAATATGTTAGTATGTTGTCTGGAATGATGGCCGAAGCATGAAGGAGCATGTGAATGTTTAGCATATCTGGCATCTTGCAATGCCACCTACAAAGTGCCATGCGAACGCCTCTTCTCACTTTTGGGCGACATTGCAAATAAGAAGCAGGCAGCATTATCTCCCGTAAATGTAAACAAACTTGTTTGAGCGATTGGCTGAACAAGAAGTAAGACTGAGAGGATGTGTAGGCTCTAAGTTTTCCATTGGTTGTTTTTTTTTTTTTTTTTTTTTTTTTTTTTGAGTGCAGTTATGTAACAAAGATATATACATTTGTAAGTTGCACTTTCACAATAAAGAGATTGCACTACACTTCTTGTATGAGGTGAATTGCAAAATACTATTTCTTTTACCATTTTTACAGTGCAAATATTTGTAATCCAAAATACAGTAAAAGCTGTTTTTTTCCAGCATTTCACCAACCGGAAAGCTCTACATGTTGGCATTTCTGATCTTCATTGAAATGATGGTTTATAGTGTGGTTGGTGCGGGGCCGGCACGGGGTTGGGGAGCAGGAGGGGGGTGTGGAGCATGGGCTCTGGGAGGGACTTTGGGTGTGCGAGGGATCTTAGTAGGTGGGAGGGGGTGCGGGGTGTAAGATCTTGGGGCCGCTCACCTCGGATGGCTCCCTGCAAGCAGTGACCTGTCCCAGGCTCTGGCTACTCCAAAGCGGAGGCGCATCAGGTGGCTCTGCGTTCTGCCACACCCCCATGCCGGCTGCACAGCTCCATTTGGCTGGGAACCATGACAAATGGGAGCTGCGGGGGAGGCGCCTGTGGGTGGAGGAAGTGCTCCAAGCCGCCTGCCGTGTCTCCACCTAGGAGCAGCTGGGATAAGTTGCCGCTTGCGGGGAGCCACTTGAGGTGAGTGCCCCTGGATCCGGCACCCTGCACCCGATACTGCGCTCCAACTGCCTGCCCCAAGCCTCCTCCCACACCCAAACTTCCTCCCAGAGCCCGTGCTCCACATACCCTCCCATGCTCCAGCCCCCAGCCCTGATCCTACTCCCGCACCCAAACTCCCTCCCTCTTAGTTAACCAGCATTTTTTATTTACCACCACCCCCCATTCCCTGAACATGCCAGATAAAACAACCTTACCTGTAATAATATAAAGTGAGAACTGTACACATTGTATTTTGTGTTGTAATTGAAATAAATATATTTGAAAACAGAAAAACCATCCAAAATATTTAATAAATTTTGGTATTCTATTGTTTAGCAGTGTGATTAAAACTGCAATTTAATTTTTTTAATCATGATTAATTTTTTGAGTTTATCGTGTGAGTTAACTTATTAATTGACAGGGAGTGAACCCCAAACAGGCTGTTGCAGAGGCGGGTGGGGGAAAGCCCCCAAAGTCAGCCCAACTTACTAGAAACTACTACATAATTAACTATCTACAACTAAGAAAAGGAAACCACTACGAAGGCACTTGTGAATGCAAGAGACTGAGCTGCTCCAACAACCGTCATTAGCGGTAAGAAGGAACTGAGCAGGCGGCGGGTCGGCAGGGACCTATATACACCTCATGAAGGCGCCACTCCAGGGGTCTCCACAGCCGACCCGACGGGTACCGCTAGGGGAAAACCTTCCGATGATCGTACACGTGGCATGCACACACCTATTGGTATGAACTTGAGCAATCACACAAAGAAGTACATAGCGCCTCCCACTGATGGGTCTGAACCTGGGCCTGCCTCGGTCACAGGAGTTTAAGGCGTGCGAGAGGTGTGCAAAACCTATGCCCACAAGAGATCCGCACGCTCCTTGTTTCAAGTGCCTAGGAGACGGTATCAGACAGACAAGTGCCCAACTTGCAGGAGTTTTAGACCCAGGGCTAAGAGAGAGTGGGACTATGGTTGAAAGCTTCTCCTGATGGAGTTGGCTCTCCGCCCCTAGCTGGCACCGGAAATGGCACAGGCATCGTCGGTGCGCAGCGCCACAGCCTCGGTGAGGGATGTCCTGGCACCAAGAAAGGACTCCTCCAAGGGTGCTAGCCGGTGGCACCACTCACAGTCCCCGGTGCAGCATAAGAAAAAGAAGGGACAGGGGTTGTTCCCCCGTCAAGAAGCCATGAGAGGATTCCAGCGGGGTGCGTCCTGCTTAGGGACGCTCATGGTCTGCACCTCAAGACCCGCCACTGTTGACTCTGGCCCCAACTGGAGGGGCATCAAGTCCAGTGCTGGTGGACTCCCCAACTCAGGAGGTTTTGGAGAAAGAGCTCGACCTCCCCTCCATGCCGGACACCTATGAGGCAGCGCAGGACCTCATTGCCATGACGGCGCAGTCCCCGGCCTGGCAGGTGCGAGCTCAGGCTCCGTCAGCAGCACCAACGATGGCACTGACTGCAGCATCTATGGTGGTGCCACATACGGCTCTGGCACCATTTGCAGTACCGTTGGCGGGACCACCACTGGTTAATCATTGCAGCAAGCCCATGATGTTACAGCACCACTCCCCATCATCCTGGTACTGCTACCTGGCACCGTTGGGCTCCGCCCTCCTGTGGTCAGGCACAGAGTACTCGTCCAAGTCAGACGCTGAGTCTTCTGTCTCTAGAAGCAGCCAGTACCGTTCCCGCTCCCAGCACTGGTCCTGGCACCACAAATCTGTGGACTCATTGATACCGGCCGTCTCCTAGCCACCCCAGTGGCAGGGCCCAGTACAGTGGCCCTTTTGGACTCCTTCAACCTATCATCAGACTCAGGGTCAGGGTTCCTGGGCCACATTGGTGGCATCTGCACCCCATTCCCTCCCCCAGAAATGTTGGTGGCTCGCCACACCCACAGGGCTCCTGAGGACCCCCAATGAGACAGGAACTCTGGGCCGTCACGCTCAGGCACGGCACCCGAACCAGTGCCACCAGTTGTACTGGAGCCACTTCCAGTCACAGGCAGGACCGAGGCACCCAACCCAGCCTCCAGAGAGCGAGAAGGGCAGGAAGACCCGGTCCCATGGGCCTCCTCCTCCTCCTCACTGGATGAGGCAGTGGCAGGCACCACCATCACCCTTCCAGCGATGGACACCAGGACCTTCTTAGGAGGCTGGCCCTAAACCTGAATCTCCAGGCAGAGGAGGTTACAGAGGAGTCGGACCCAACAGTGGACATCCGTGCCCCAGAGGGTCCATCTAGGGTGGCCTTGCCCCTGATAAGAAGGATCCAGAACACTCCTAGGATGCTCTGGCAGACTCCGGCGTCAATACCACCCACCACTAAAGGGGTGGAGAGATACTATTTTTTGTCGCAGAAAGGATACAAACACCTTTTCACGCACCCCCAACCGGGGACTCTGGTGCTTGATATAGCAAACCATAAGGAGTGACGGGGCAGCCAGGTCATGCCCCAAAGCCACAAATGCTAAGAAGCTGGATTTCTTCGGCTGAAAGGTCTACTCGACCAGGGGGCTCCAGCTTCGAGTAGCCAACCAGCAAGCGGTACTCAGCTGCTTTCAATTCCTGGAGCTTGTTAGCAAAATTCCAGGAGTTGCTCCTGGCTGACTCATGTAAGGAGTTTAGTGCGCTTCTCGAGGAGGGCAGAGTGGTCTTGAGAACCTCCCTCCGGGCTGTGTTTGACGCAGCAGACTCAGCAGCTTGGACTATGGCCACCACCATTACAATGATGTGCAGGACATGGCTGCAGGTGTCGGGGATACCACTGAGGTCCAGAACATGATCCAGGACCTCCGCTTGACCATGCAGGCCTGTTCGCCCAAAATACAGACTCTTGCCTGCACAGCCTTAAGGACTCGAAGTTGACTTTAAAGTCTTTGGGTAGCCACACCCCTGGACCCCAAAGAAAGTCATTTAAGCCTCAGCTCCATCTCACTTTTACTGTGGTCCTCCGAGGCGAGACTCGTCCAGGAGACAGGACAAAAAATAATAGGAGGCGCCTGACACAGTCCTCCTCAGGCCAAGGCCAGGGTTCGGCCAAACAGCCCCGAGGCCAAACTTTTGAAGATGCACCTGAGGGCAGAGCATCAGTATTGAACTCGGATCCTTACCCTCCCTTTGTGAATCGTTTCTCCTGCTTCTACCATGCTTGGTCCAAGATCACATCAGATCGCTGGGGCCTGAGCACAGTACGGGTGGGATATTTGTCATAAACATACAGCTAAGGGTAGCATAAAATCCCTCCTTTGCCTGTAAGGGATTAAGAAGCTCAAATAACTTGGTTGGCACCTGACCAAAAGGACCAATAAGGGTAGAAGATCCTTTCAAATCTGTGGGGACAGGTTTTGTTTTGTGCTCTCTTTGTTGTTCTCTCTGGGACAGAGAGAGACCAGGGCAGGAAAAACATCTCCTAAAGCCATATCCACTGGTTACCCACAAAACCAGCCTCCCCCCCTCTTAAAAATTATAGAAGGCCAGAAAGGACCATTGTGATTGTCATAAACAGACAGTTAAGGGTTAATTCTTCTTTTACCTGTAAAGGGTTAAGAAGTTCACATAGCCTAGCTGACACCTGACCAGAGGAACCAATGGGGGGACAAGATGTTTTCAAAGAGGGAGGAGGGAAATCTGTCTTTGGTCTGTTCAGAAAAGTTTGTGCCGGAGTGAAGAATCCAGGAATCAGCCATCTAACATTTCTTAAAAGTAGCAAGTGTTTAGAGAAGGAATGTATTAGATTATGTTTATTTTCTTTTGTGACTTTGTTTTGCATAAGAGGGAGAATCAAATTGTGTGTCTTTGTGTAACTAAGGTTTTTGCCCAGAGGGACATCCTCTGTGTTTTGAATCTCTTGTCTGTGAGAGTAGCTTGCATGCTAATCTCACAGAGGTATTCCTTTCACCCCTTTTCCTTTAATTAAAAGTCTTCTTTTAAAGAGCCCCATTGATTTTTCCTTGTTTTAAGATCCAAGGGCTTTTAGATCTGGGCTCACCAGGAATTGGTGGGAGGTGAATCAGTCTCAATCCTGCCAGGAAAAGGGGGATAAAGACTGGGGAAATATTTGGGGGGGGGAGACAGTTTCAAAATGACTCTCCCATAAATGTTTGTTTAAACTATTTGGGGTGGCAGCAACTAGATCTAAGCTGGTAAATAAACTTAGGGGTTATCTCATGCAGGTCCCCACATCTGTACCCTAAAGTTCAGAGTGGGAGTGACACCTTGACAATGATCATCTCATCTGACCTCCTGTGTAACACAGGACACAGGACCTCCCTGAAATCATTCCTGTTTCAACTAGAGCAAATCTTTTAGGGAAGTGTCCAATCCTGACCTAAAAACAGCCTGTGATGGACAATCCACCACAATCCTTGGCAAATTGTTCCATTGGTTAATTACTCTGACTGTTAAAAATGTGCACTTCTTGATCAAGTTTTTCCTGCCCTTCTTCTCCCTTGTTGTCTAATGAAATGTGAGTATCCATGTTCTTTTCATTTTCTAGGACTGGAAAATGTTACAATATTGGCAATTACAGTTCCTGTTTCGGTGGGTGTGATTTTGGCTCTTGTTCTGCCCCTGGTGTATTACCTTAAGAAGAAGAAGAAAGGTATGTAAACATGGAAACCTCACATTATTCACAAATGAACAGGTATAGGAGGCAAACAAAGGACATAAAAAAAGATTCCCACCTCACATGGTGTTCTCAGACATGGAAAACCTGAAGAAAATAACATTTAAATAATTGCCATATAGAAAATCTGAACCTGAAATGTGAACCCTTTCAGACATTGAGGGTAAAGAGAGCAAAATGGGGGTTAAACTCCAGCTCTGAACTTAATCTTTTGAGGTCCTTTCCAGACCTATGATTCTATCTAGTCCATCCATGCTGGACCATGTAAACCTAGATGATCCCTGGCAGATGTTTATCTAACCTCTTCTTAAAATCCTCCGATGAAGGGGCTTCCACTACTTATCTAGGTAACCTATTCCAGTGCTTGACTATCCTTAGAGTTAGAAAGTTTTCCTAATACCTAACCTTAAACCGCTCTTGCTGCAGATTAAGACCATTAATTCATGTTTTACTTAACAGACATGGAGAACAATTTATCACCGCCTCTTCATAACTTGTACCTAAAGTTTTGGTTTGAGATATATTTTCTGGATCTGATTTGGATTTGGTTTGACATGGAAGAAATCTTGCAAGAACAGCTGATTTTGTGAGACTTGAATGATTTGAGATCAAAATCATATGACCCACAGCTTGTCAGATTTCACCACTGACCCTGAGCCTATACACTAGTCCAGGATTGACCTTGAGTCTGAATTTAGGAGCTGGTCAATATTTTTCAAATTTCAAAAATTGGATGAAAATCCAGATTTTGATATTTGAAACAAACTAGAAAAACATTTGTTAAGGGGCTTATTCCTTCACCCTCTCACTTCCCTGGTCCTTCTCGCATGAACAGAGAGCAACAATACCCGAAGTCCAAAGGCGCAAACAATTTGATGTTTATTGGGGTGAACTTCCAGCAAGCATGATTCCAGTTTCCTTCCTCAGTGTTCCCCTTCCCAGCTCTGACACCACAGAGCCATCCCTTGTCCCATTCCCCTCTTAGCAAAACATGTTTCCAATTGCCCCACCCCCATTCCCTGTTCCCATTCTCCCCCTTACTTCCTGATTGACTGCAGACTATATAGTAAAACTTGAGTTCTGCTTAGCTATACCTTAACCAATCATTTTACTGAAATTTAACTAACCAATCCTAACATACTGTAACATGGTTATTTAACTAATTATATTCCATCATCTTAATTGGTTTATACCCAACAAAAATAATGATACAGCAGACAGAAACAATTACAGAACCAGAGACCATGCAAATAAACATACAAAACAATACAGAAATGAGGATTTTACAACTACATCTATACAGACTGTGGCAAATTGCCGGCACTACTATGATGGGTCTCGCACTCTCTCTTCTTGGGGGGGGGGGTTCAGGGCACCATTTCTTGCCCCTAAACCGGGATATTAACTGTCCCACTAGTGTCCTGGGGCAGGGCCAGCTCTAAGTTTTTTGCTGCCCCAAGCAAAACATTTTTTGGTTTCCACCCCCACAGCCCTGGGCTCGCTCTCTCCCTCCCCGCCCAACTTCACCCTCCTGCCGCCCCAGCCTTGGGTCACTGGTAACTCGCTCCCAGGGTGGTTCATTCAGCAGGAATTTTGGATGTGCACAGAACACAGACAGGATTGGTTCCCATATGGTTACAGAACTGCAGTAATGTGGAACAATTTTCAGCTTGTGTGATTGGAGGATATCTGGATGCATATTATAATACTGTCCTACATAAATAAGGAAAAGTTGAGGTGCCTTTATTATTCTTTTGTTCCATTCTTTGTTTCTATGGGGAATTTGCCAATGCAATATTACTGTCTTCCTTTTAAACAAAGGAAACTAAAACAAAACAAAAAAAACAACAACAAAAACAAACAAACAAGCAAAAAACAATGGCTGTTGAAAATAGCAATTCCAATCCTAATAACCACTGGGAAGCATTTCTTGTTCAATTTATTCTACAGCAAGTTTCTACAGCAAGTTACAGTGGATCAGTATATTTGATTTGGGAGAAATGAAGTAACAGCTGCCCAAATTGAGCTTGAGCACTCCTGAATGTTGAGGGTGTTCAAATCTGGAAGGCAGGTGCTAGATTCCCTTTCTGAATATTAGCTAGATCTGGAAAAGAAAAGTCAATTTCTGCTTCCATGGCTCAGAAGTGTAAAACCTCCTATGTGCCTGGTACTGTACCTAAAGCTGCCCAGGTCCTAGTAGAGCCTCCCCTCCCTTACTTTTCATTTTAAATGCTAGTGGGATCCACATACCTCCCTTGTTAGGCTTCAGATAGAGAGGTGCACTGTCCATTTAGTCCACCCAATTCTTTCTTTGGGGGAGAGCCCAGGGCTGGGGTGGCAGGAGGTGCGGGTGCTGGGGGAGGAAGAAGAGCCCAGGGCTAGGGTGGCAGGAGGTGCGGGTGGGGGCCAGAGCTGGGGCAGCAGGGGATGTGGGTGTGTGTGTGGGGGGGAAGAGCCCAGGGCTGGGGCAACACAGGGCTGCAGGAGGAGCCCAGGGCTGGGGTGGGGGGTGGCAAAAAACCTAGAGCTGGCTACGTCCCTACCATTCACAGCAAGCTGCAACATGAGGTTTCAGTTCCATACTCCTTCCCCCTCCCTTTCCTGTTAATTACAGCCAAGGGAATGCTGGGAAATGTAGTTCTTTCCCTGCTCCAGGGCTGGCTCTATAGGCAGGGAGCTAAGCAAGGAACTACAGCTCCCAGGGCCCCCTGTTGGTTCTCAGCTCCTAGGCTGGATTCTTGCACCCCTGCAAATTTGCCACCCCCAAGCAACTACTTGCTTTGCTGGTGCCTAGAGCCAGCCCTGCCTAGAGAAGGGGAGTGGAGGGGGAGGGACCCGGGCCCACCCTCTACTCCAGGTCCCAGCCCAGGGGCCCTAGGGATAGTGGTAAACCATTTGAACTAGCAGTTCCTTCCACTGGGCTACTTCCCTCTCTTGCCCTTCAGCTTGTGGGGGGCTTCCTGCCCTCCCTCTGCACAAGCCAGGTGTCCCTTTACCTAGGGTCTTGATCTTCTTACCCCACCACAGCACTTCTCCAAACTTTCCTCTGCTTTCCTCCAAACTGCTCTCTGCTTCAATACCAATCCACTCTGTTTCTACTCCTTCAAACTGTTCTCTGCTCCAACATCAATCCTCTCTGCTCCAGCTCCTTCCCCTGTCTGATTGAAGCAGGGGGGTTTTAGTAGGTGCTCTAATTAATTTATAGCAAATTTTCTTCCCTGTACAGGGAATAAGGCTCCCTTCTAACCCTCTCCTGCTGCCCTTTGGCCATGCTGTATCACAAGACATAAGGGTTTCCCAGCCGTGTCTATTGATAAGTGAGTTCTTACCAGACAGAAAACTATCAAACTAAATTTCCTTTTACATCTTCTAGGCTCTTTCCTTTCTCTGGAGGGGACAGGAATATCAGGACAGGATTGTATTCCTAACAGCCCAATAGCACCTTATTTCCATATAACTAGTTTGGAATGTGAGAATGTGACCCTTCACTTCTCAGCCCATGGCTGCCTCGGCTGCTTAACCAAAGGCCTTACTTAGCCTAAGAACAGGGCCTCAGACTGTCACAGTGAGAGACACAGAAAGACAATGATTTTGATTCTTTCTTTTATACCTCTCTAACTAGCTAAGTGATAAAAATACACCTAAATTCTTCAAATATAGGCCTTGCAGACAGGCCTGAATATCTATATCCTAACACCACTCACAAAACTTTTTTCTTGATTTTTTTTATCAACTCTAAGGCCAGATGAAAGTATATGAATTTCAAAATTTTATATTTCAAAAAATCAGGAAAAAACCTAAAAGAGTTTGTGAATTCTTCTCCACCTTTTTGTGATGAGCTCTGATGAACTCTTCGCCTAGCCCTAACCCTAACCTAAATCTTAACAGAACTCCAGAAACAAACCCCTGTCTCCTTATCCCTTAAGTAGTTTGTTTAACTTCCTCTCCCTCTCATTGATATTTTGAGGAGAGGCAAAGAATTTTTCTCTAAACCTTTCTAATTTGTTTTTTGTTTTTTTTTCCAGTTGTAAATAATAGGAGAAAAGAAAGGTAAGAATGGTGTAATTCCATCATACCTCTCACGTTACAGACAGAAAAAGATTAAACCCACGTAGTATACCAACTTGTCTCCAAGTCAGAGGGTTTGGTACCTGCAGCAGCCCCCTCTAAATGGTGATGCTGTTGTGGGATATATGGGGTACTTAAGCTGTCTACCTGGATTATGTTATGGCTCCCCTCATCACTATCGTATCTGAGGTAATGATGATGCTTGATAGCTAGTGACTTCATTCATGAAATCAGGGTCCCTTTGTGTTGGTCACTGAACAAACAGGTAACAGAGAAGACTGTCCCTGCCCCAGACAGTTTAAGGTCTACATATTGTTATTAATCATTAATAGTATGGTTGTTCTTGCTATTGTTATGATTAATCATTGTTATTGCAATAGTGTCTAGAGGCCTCAAACAGGCTGGGCCCCATTGTGCTTGGTGCTGTACAAACACTGAGTATATGACAGTCCCTGACTCTAAGAGTTGCAGTATAAAGGAGTATGAACAAAGATAAAGATTAGCTCCATTAGTGATCTGGTGGCTCTGTCCATCTGTGAGAGTCCTTCCCCACCAAGAAAGCTCCAGCTAACCTGGCGCAAAATCCACTAACAAGTGGTAAGCTTTGCCCATGCAGTTCTGCACTAGTTGTTATGTGCAGGTTGTCAGGGCAGGGTTAAAATATCACAGTTTCCAGCAGAGGCATGTCCCCAGGATGATGTGGCTATGAACTGTCTCCCACTCCAACCCCGATAAGCTGCTTTCTCCTAATCCAGCGGTACTGGGTTGCAAACCACTCATCAGAAAACAGAATTTCTATTGCACAGGAAATTCCAATATTTCAACATTTTTTTTCATGCCAAATAGGAATGAAAAATCAAAATGTTGACGTTTTCTGCAAAACCAAAATTCCCACAAAATCGTTTTGGAAACATCAAAAGGTTTTGCTTTCATAACATTGAAACATTATACTATACTATGACATATTAAATGTATGATTTGTAAATATAGCATATATAATAAACCATTACAATTAACATTTTAACCATCTAAAAGTCACAATGAAATGAATCAAAACAATGTTGAAATGAAACATGGTGGCCTGATTGAAGTGAAACTTTTGAAGTTATTGAAACAAAAAGTTTTAACAGTATTGAAATAATATGAGAAAGTTGGAGTAATTCATTTTGACTTCCTCCAGTCAAAATTTTTGTCAAATCCACATGTTCCCAGGAAACTCTTTCTAGTTCAACAAAACTGAATTTTCCAACCAACTAATTGCTAAGGCTGTGTGTGGCTCCATAGCAGTCTATGTGTCACTTTTCTTGCGTATACTTCTTCAAGAGAGAGGCCTTTAATTTCAAAATTCAGATGTGCAGCCGGAACACTCCATTGGTAGGGACTGTGGTGCTTGGACTGCTTGGATGCAGGGTTACATTCAGCATCCTGATGAGAGAGGGACTACTTGTGCAGTTCAGATGTGGATGCAGATTTGGATTCTAACTCTCCACAGCCTCTATGTTCAGTCTGCGTGAATTTCAGGATTTTGAGCCAGGTCCATCCCTTATTTTAGACGATAAATATGACTCACATCCCCCATTCACTTGTGCAACTTTTCTCTTGTTTTTATTAGGTTGCAAAACCTCTATGGGAAGAACAATAATCCCACTGAAGATCAGTACACGGGTATGAAAATCAGACACATTAATCACTTATTGCTCTGAGCTACGGATGCATTTGCTGTTTGGTTTTTGAAGGAATGGGGGGTTTGATGAAGTTTATGAAGTAATTCAGGGGCCAGGATCTCTGAAAAGTCAATTAAGGACACATATTAGAATAAGTAGAGAAACTATTTCCACCAGCAGCAATTTTTAACTACCAATGGTTCTGTCTACCTTGGCCCTTAATTTATTAGCATGGTACCTAATGCCTTCCTCACTGATTAGAAAACATAACATCCTATTTTGCTCCCTATTAGCAGCTGAGTGGAGGAACTAGGACTAATCCCAGGTCTCTTGACTTTAACTGTAGCGACCAGTTCTCTGGGCCACATTGCCATTTTAAAGCTATGTTGATTATAACTGATTTCAGAAGCAGCTCTATATGAATGAGCATCTGGCACAAATCAGGTCTGGAGTACAAATCCATCCCAAATGCCCTCTTCTGGATGTATAGCTCAACAGGTTGATTTCAATAATCAGCTCTGAGTTTAAATATTTAAAAAATCTTTTGGGGAACTATGTTCTGCCTGTTACATTTGCTGAGACACCAGTTAAACACATTGTAAGGGGACAAATTCACTTTTTAAAACGCCTTACAGCAAAATCTTACCAGAAATCGTGTTATTAAAAAAATTGTTATAAATGTGACTTTTTTTTTACAGATAACAATGGGGTTGCATATTCCCATGGCATGGTGAGTGATTATGTTGTGCTGTTAAGCCATAACAATACACTGAAAGTCTGACATATTACACAGCAATGGTTTCCTGTTTAGATGTATTTTCCTTAAAAAATTATAATAAATTATAATTTCTATTATGATAGTGCTTCAAGGCCCCAGCTGTGATCAGAGCCATTAGGCACTGTACAGATCCATAATTAGAAACAGTAAGTTTGTGAAACAGCTTTTTCGTTTGAGAAATTAGACACAAAATTAAAAATATAAAGAATGGTCAAAATTGAAACAAAGTGTTTCAGATTTGTTGAAAGAGAACATTTTGATTGCTCCAAACCAATGTTTTCCCAGACTTGTGTGTCCCAAAAAAACTGCAAAATTTTCATTTTTCATCTTGATTCTGGATGAAAAAAAATTGAAGTCTCAAAATTTTCCATAGGACAGAAAACCTGTTTTCTGGGCAGCTCTATTTACCAGTAAGGTTTTCATCTCTGGGGGCCCCAGTTCCATTGGGATATCATGTGTTGAGGAATTAAGCAGTTTAGAGTTATATTTCTTGCTATTTAGATATCTAAAAATGATCCTACTGTAATAGCAAGAAAATAGCACCCTGCTATAATTCCTCAAGCTACCAATAAATGTATTAGTATATTACCAGGGTTTCCATAACTAATACAAAAAGTATTAACATTGATATCCATTTTGTGGCCAATGCTTCATAGATCGAAATGTTTATTTACTAATGAATACATCTAAAAATTGGAAGAGCCCAGCGGAGGGCAACAAAAATGATTAGGGGGCTGGAGCACATGACTTATGAGGAGAGGCTGAGGGAACTGGGATTGTTTAGTCTGCAGAAAAGAAGAATGAGGGGGGATTTGATATCTGCTTTCAACTACCTGAAGGGGGGTTTCAAAGAGGATGGATCTAGACTGTTCTCAGTGGTAGCAGATGACAGAACAAGGAGTAATGGTCTCAAGTTGCAGTGGGGGAGGTTTAGGTTGGGTATTAGGAAAAACTTTTTCACTAGGAGGGTGGTGAAGCACTGGAATGGGCTACCTGGGGAGGTGGTGGAATCTCCTTCCTTAGAGGTTTTTAAAGTCACGCTTGATATTCTATGATCCTATGATCTTAGTGATGGCATTTTTAAACATGTATGAAGACAACAGGTTAGCTGAGACTGAATTTCCTTCTCTCCAATAACTAGTACTTATCCACAGAGATTTTTTCACTTACACTCCACAGCAGGACTATATAGTCTTATTTAATTTTTCAAGCCAGAAAGATACAATCTGTACAGAGAGGCATCTCCTTCTGTGCTGATTTCAGCTGGATTCACCAAAGGATTGGCTATTTATCTGGTTAACGAGGGCACCTAGAATTACAGTAGTCAGGTTTATTAATCACCAAAACTTTTGGAAGAAATATAGCTGCCTGCTTCAGAGCATCAACCATCCTGGAACAACTGGGGGTTAGAAGAGACTTTCCCTATGGGTAGATTATTTCCTAGCTCCTTCTTGCAGGATTTCATTTTTATTATTATTATAGCTGGTTGAAAATTTTGTGACTGGACAGTTTTCCCATCCGAAAATGCTGATTCAATAAGATAAAAATATTTCATGGGAATGAATAGATTTTGTTGAAATTTTTGAGAGAATGCTATCGAAACTTTTCATTTCAATATAGTCAAAACTGTGCTTCAACTTTATGGTTTCAACTTTTATGTTAGAGTAGAATAGTCTAGGCATTTAGACATTTATATTATATTATATTATATTATATTATATTATATTATATTTATTTAAGAGTCACAATGAATCATTCCAGCCTTTCAGAAATGAAACATTTTGCTAAGGAGCTTACAATCTAAGGCCTCCATCCTGCAAATTCTTATGCACATGCTTAACTTCATGCTGTGTGTGCAGGCCTATTGAAGTCAATGGAGATGCTTGCAATGTATAATGTAAAACAATACATTCATCTTTGCAGACTGTTGGTCTGTGTAATATCCATTTTCCTCTGAAGCATCTGCTGCCGGCGTCAGATTTGACTAGTTATAAAGTACACATGGGAATGTTGGGGCTGATTAGCTATAGTTTGTACAGTATTCTGAGATCCTCAAGTGAAAGTCACAATGCGGTTTTGTCATTGACTTCAGTGGACCCAGTATTTCACCCAGTATGTTCATTATTTAGCTATTATCAATTAACAAAATTTCCCCTTCACATTTAATAATGGGCATGTTTGATCACTCTCTGAGAGGCTACTTTGGCTGTGCCTTTAAATCTCCTCTTTCTGACAGCATTTCAGCCAGAAAATAGCACCTTTGCACCCAGTTTAACATTCCCCCATTGATTTAAAGGGTAAAGAAGCCCCGGAGCCGATCTATGAAAATTTTGATCTAACGGATATGCCTCCTTCTAAACATCACTCCAAAGAGACGTATGAATCTGTCTTTCCGCTATATGCGAACGGTAAGTGATCCACTCCTCTCACGCCCTCGGCCCGGACTCAGCAAGGGTCTTAAACACTCATATGCATTTTACCAGGTATGTAATTAGTGGGATTCTTCATGTGCTTCAAATTATGCATGTGCTTAATTACCAGGGCCTGGATCCTTGTCACTTATTCATACTGATGTAGAGCTTTCTCCACCAGGAGAAGTGGGGTGAACTTGACCCCTTCTGCCCTAAGCTTGAGGAATCTGATTTTCCATAGAGGTGGGGCAGGAAATAGAACGAGAACAATCAGAGGCAGATCCAGGTCTCGCTCCCTGACCCATGGAGGAGCAGCCTGAATTCATCGCATTGTAAGATTCAGAAGGGTAAACTAGTGGGGAAAATGTTTCCTGTAGGCTGACTCCGACCAATGAGAGATTTTGAAATCTCTGATTAAACGCAAGCTGGAAATAAGGTTCTCATTTTGATGGTGAGGGTGACTCACCCTTAGAACAAACTCCCCATGGAAGTGGTGGATTCTCCATCACTTGATATCTTCAGGTCAAGACCGGACACCTCTCTGGAAGATGCTTTAGCCAAACAAAAGTTTTTGGGCTCAACTGAGGGGTAACTGGGTGAAATTCACGGGTCTGTGCTATACAGGAGGTCAGATTAGATGATCTAATGGTCCCTTCTGGCCTTAAACTCTATGAAACTTGGATCCAAGAAAGAGAAGAGAGACTATAAATATCAGACTGAATGGGTTTTACTTCCAGGCCCTTGAAATCTTTTAGTCCTGATCAATGGAAAGCCTAGCAATAATTTGAATGAGTCCTGGGTCAGGCCCGTTACCACTAGAAGTGTTGCAATTTCCGATTAAGTTGAATTATGGATACCCTGGAATTTCAGAATACAAAAACCAGCCTCCAGATCACAGATATGAATCTGCAATTACTATAATATCATAAAGTTTGTTCTGCTGCCTTTGTGAAACGGGCTGAGATTCCCGTGTCTTTTTTAGGGGCGGATAAGTGGCAAAATAAGACCTGAGCAAATATCTGAAAATGGTGGTGGGGTTTTTTTTCCCAAATATTTGCTCAGAAAGAAACACTGGATTTTCCTTGATGGCATTCTCATCCTTCATATGTTTGCTTCCTGCACCACTCCATTGATGAGTTTGCTTCAGTACGGTCATGGAGTCAGAAAATCAGAAGTAAACGTTAGATCAAGAGAGTATTTCTAATTCAGCCATGAATGTTCACACTGCAAACCTGACTGTTACCCTCAACCAACCACTGAAGAGATTAAAATAATCTGTTAGATTTATATTATCAAATGCAATGAACGTAATGTAAATGGGCTATGCACCAAGAATATTTCGTTGAAATTGTTTAGTTAATAAATTCATGTTATTAATAAATTTGAGATAATCACAATCTGTTTAGCCAATTTGTAAAGAGAAAAAAATTGTCTAACAAGTGAAGACTAATTTTTTAAAAGTGGATCACGATTTTGGGCACCCACAGTGATGCATCTTAGAAAAACCCGATTTTCACAAAATCAGGCCCTTTTCAGGTGTCTTAACATGTGCTTCTAAAATCGCTAGTCACTTTTGAAAATTTAGGCCTAATGGTCCATAAATATCTGCCGAAGATTTAGCCATATATCAGGAGTCCCACCTCCACATTTGGCATCACCGTTTGTAGTCTCACACTTAGAACGGGCAAATGCACTGAAACAGGGCTAGATTCTGCCCTTTTACTTATAGGGAGCACTCATGTGCTATTCGCATAACTGACTAGTAGAGCAAAGTACTTTTCAAAGTGACTAAGAGTGGCAGAACCAGGCCTGCAATCTCAGAGAATCATAGACCCATGGGGTCAGAAAGAACAGAAAGGGTCACCTAATCTAACCCCTGCCAAGATGCAGGATTTGTTGTGTCTAAACCCTCCAAGACAGATGGCTACCCAGCCTCTTTTTGAAAACCTCCAGTGAAGGAGATTCCACAACTTCCCTAGGCAGTCTGTTCCATTGTCCTACTGTTCTTACCGTTAGGAAGTTGTTCCTGAGATTTAATCTTTATCTTCTATGCTGTAACATCCTATCTGGTAGCCTCTCTGGGGGAAGGTTGAAGATAGATAGACGGATTGATAGTGGGTTTGTAAAGGAAATTGCATTGCTTCTGTGTTGCTTATGCAGAGAGAGGATTTCATTCTTGAGGGACTGCACCATGCACCAATTTTACATTCACCTCCAAATAATAATAAACCAATTGCCACACCAAAATTTGCAAAAACTGGGGTTTGGCTCCTAGACCAGAATTTATTGCAGAGGTGTCTGATTTGATGTTCACATGGGGTGAATAAGGACAGACACGGGGATGGATTTTGCATTGCAGGCTGCAACTTTATTAAACTTAATACGGGGAGGGGTGCTATCTGCCATGTCCTCCATACTGTCACCCACCAGGCATTTTAAGTGGTTACAGTGCAATGGTTACAGGCTCCTACCATGTAACCCATAACTCGGGGTAGACTCTCCTCAGCTGATCCCTAAGATTCAGGTTTCTCCTCTGAGTCGTACCACCACCACCCTAGTGAGGGGGACAGAGGGTCCTAGAAGGGGGACCTCAGCTAGGGTGACCAGATGTCCCAATTTTATAGGGACAGTCCCAATTTTTTGGTCTTTTTCTTATATAGACTCCTATTACCCGCCTCCCCGTCCCGATTTTTCACACTTGCTGTCTGGTCACCCTAACCTCAGCCCATAAAAGCCAAAAATCCTCTCTCATGAACCCAAGGCCCCTCAGCAAATTCCCAGGTCTTCTACTTCTAGGAACCTTCCCTTTTAGCCTGTTAACCCCACTGGAAAATGGCTTCAAGTTGCAATGAACTAATATCCCTGACAAATACTAACACAAATAACTAAATCTCACTCCTAATTAACCTAACTGTGCCTCCCAGATACTGAGAGGAAGGCAACAATCCCACCAGGCCTCTGCTAATTTGGCCTGATGGGAAAAAAATTCCTTCCTGACCCCCAAACAGGCCATCGGTCAGACCCACAGCACTAGCAAGACACAGCTCGGAAACTACCATTACAGGGGTGGGGCTGGGGCTGCTGAAACGGAGTAAAAAGAGGCTCCACATGGCCCAAGCTAGGGCTTAAATTAACCAAAGGCAACAGCAAGGGACCAATCAACTTCCCTCTGTCCCCAGCTGGCCAAGAGGTGGATAGAACCTCTGAAGTGAGTGCTCTCCTCCCGTTTTCTACTGGGGCTGTCCCAATCACACTGGCCCCATCAAGTTTTCCACCCAGTGAGGCAGGTGGGTGGCACCATCTCTCACTTTCTCATTTTTGCATGCCTGGAACCAGTGTCCAGACAGCCATTGCAGGGGTCTGAGAGTCCCTCTCGTCCCTTATTCCAGTGTCCAGTCCAAGTCACATTTACATTCTGTCACCGGAATACAGGTTGTACAAATCATATGTCTCTCAGCAACCTTCACTTAAATCAACGGTGTGTTTTGTTTGGGATAGGGTGAAATTCCCTGGGGATCAATGGTGTGAGATCTGCAGGTGGCTAATATGTTTTCCATGTTTCCCTCTCATTTTCCTGTAGACGTGTACAGGCCATGAGAGGTGCAGGATGTTGGAAGATAAGCGTCTCAGTTTAGCTTTTTCAAGGATTGATTTCAATGTGTCGGAGCCAGCAGAAGAGGGAAGAAGAGGACACTCAGGCACTGAAGGAACATTTCAGAAATTTGGAAATATGAAGAATTTTTGGTTTTTGAAGAGAGAAATAAAGAGCAACATGACTTTAACCTATCTGATTTCTTAACTGGGAATGAGGATGTGTGTCAATTTCAGACTAGTTCCTCCTGTGCAAAAGGAAAATGTGAGTTTGATGTAAATAGATGATGCTGTATCATAAATTGTAACTGTATTTCTGTTACATGTATGCTGGGCTGTAATGTATGAGAGGGCTCACTTATTTGATCACATGAGTCAGAATTTTCTTTTTGTTATCTAGCTCTATAAAACTATTAATTTCAATTTCCTCTTTTTCAATATATTCAAAATAAAATTTAAAAAAGAAAAACAAGTATTGTGCAGTAATGTGTATAGAACTGAGCAAATAATTGATTTTTTTCAGCTCAGGAACCAAACTAAAAATTTAGTTATTTCGAACCAAACCTGAATTTTTCTTTTACACCAAAGCAAAAAAAAAAAAAAAAAAAAAAAATTGTTATTGGGTTTGTTTGTTTATTTTCCATTTTGGATAGAAAACACCCCAAACTATATGAAATGAAAAATCTGAAACTAAACGAACTTGGGTGAGGGTTATTTGGGGGGAAGAGGGGAGGAGTTTGTTTTTTGTTTTAATTCTGAGGTGTTTGTTTATTGGAGATGAAACTTTTTTTGGTTTTTCATTTAATTTAGTTTTCAAGTGTTTTTCCACCCCTTAAAAATAAATATACCTAAAGTTCAAAATTAAAATGTCATTTTGAAATGAAAAGACACAATGTTTCATTTTGAAATGGTTGAAGCAAACTGTTTTGACTTTAAAAAAAAATTCCATTTTTTTCAGCCAAAAGTATTTTCCACATTTAATCCAAATTCAGGAATAGTTTCAGTGCCCCCCCAATGCTTTTTTTCAGCTTATTACTTCCCCCCCCCAAAAACCCTTTCACCCAGCTCTGAACACATGAGCATATTCACAGTTCCTCTGCTTTGTAAAAACCATATAGCTCTATTGATTTCATTGGCGCTTCACTACTTTGGCCTTTTGAGTATTTTCCCCTTCACCAATTTCTTCCATTTGAGCATGTGGCCCATAGAGGGTAAAACACTAGATTAATTCTTAGATTGCACTCCCTTCTGTGTGACAAAACATGCACCCTTCTGCTGGGGGGGTTATACTGCTCAGCATTGGGAAGACACCCACTCATTTCAGGTACCACAGTGAAGACGAGGCAGAGTCAGACCTGGAGAGGTCAAAAGAGGAGTTTCTGGAGTAAGCAGATAAATTACGGCCTTATCTAAAGCTTATTGAAATCAATGGAAAGACTCAACTGCCTTCAATGGGTTTAGGATCAGGTCCTCAAAGAGCAGCAAATTACTGTGCCTGGGCAGGACCTGACAGAGACCCGAAAGGACCATTGTGATCATGGATTCATAGATTCCAAGGCCCGAAGGGGCCACTGTGTTCATCTAGTGTGACCTCCTGTAGAACACAGGCCAGCGAACTTCCCCACAATAATTCTGAGAACAGATCTTTCAGAAAAACATCCAATCTGGATTTAAAAATTGTTAATGATGGAAAATCCACCACAAACCTTGGTAAATTGTTTCAATGGTTAATTACTCTCACCGTTAAACATTTACACTTTATTTCCCCTCTGAATTAGTCAAACTTTAACTCTCAGCCATTGGATTGTGTTAGACCGTTCTCTGCTAGATTGAAGAGCCCATTAGTAAATATTTGTTCCCCAGGCAGGTACTTATTGACTGTAGTCAAGTCACCTCTTAACCGTCTCTTTGTTAAACTAAAGAGATTGAGCTCCTTGAGTCTCAATATCAGGCATGCTTTCTAACCCTTTAATCATTCTCAGAACTCTTCTCTGACCCCTCTCCAATTTATCAACGTTCTTCTTAAATTGTGGACACCAGAACTGGGCATCCTATTCCATCAGCAGTCGCACTGCCACCAAATATGGAGGTATATTAACCTCTCTATTTCTATTCAAGAGTCCCCTTTTTATGCACCCAAGGTTCACATTAGCCCTATTGGCCATAGCATTGCACTGGGAGCTCATGTTCAGTTGATTATTGGTCCTGCTGGTGTTGGTCCTGCTTTGAGCAGGGGATTGGACTGGATTACCTCCTGAGGTCTCTTCCAACCCTAATATTTTATGAAGGGGGAGAAATTGATGGCCAGCAGAGAAAAGCAGGTTTTCAAAGGCAAGAATACATTTGAGGAACCATTAGAAAAGCATATCTTTGGTGAAAGGGAGTGCAAATTAGTTTAGTGCTCTCAAAAGAAGAATGGCAGTAGAACTAGATAAAACATGGTGCTATCTGGGAACAGGACTTTTTCAAGTTTCTTCCACACAGCTCTGCCAATACAATAGCACCCTTACTATTCCAGTCTTGGATGTCTCCTAAAGAGAGAAGGCAGCAACTGGGAGAAGGCAGCAGTGGCTGTTCTCAGTGGTACCACATGACAGAACAAGGAATAATGGTCTCAAGTTGCAGTGGGGGAGGTTTAGGTTAGATATTAGGAAACACTATTTCACTAGGAGGGTGTGAAGCACTGGAATGGGTTACCTAGGGAGGTGGTGGAATCTCCATCCTTAGAGGTTTTTAAGGCCTGGCTTGACAAAGCCCTGGCTGGGATGATTTAGTTGGTGTTGGTCCTTCCTTGAGCAGGGGTTGGATTAGATGGCCTCCTGAGGTCTCTTCCAACCCTAATCTTCTATGATTCTATGATTATCCACCATGATCCCAAAGTCTTTTTCAGTCACTGCTTCCTAGGAAAGAGCCCCCCACATCCTATAAGTATGAGTGACATTCTTTGTTCCTAGATGTATACATTTACATTTAGATGATCTGGGTGTAATAGACCAGTGAGCCTTACTTTCTTACTTCTGGGTACTCTTCTGGCTCTGTCAGAATCACCTCCTACAATACAGGCCCAACAAAGAAATAACAGAACACCACTAGCTGTCACCTTCAGCCCCCAACTAAAACCTCTTCAGCGCATCATCAGAGATCTACAACCTATCCTGAAAGATGATCCTTTACTCTCACAGATCTTACAGACAACCCCCCAACCTAAAGCAAATACTCACCAGCAACTACACATCACTGAACAAAAACACTGACTCAGGAACCTATCCTTGTAACAAAGCCCGATACCAACTCTGTTCACATATCTATTCAAGTGACAGCATCATAGGACCTAATCACATCAGCCATACCATCAGGGGCTCGTTCACCTGCACATCTACCAATGTGATATATGCCATCATGTGCCAGCAATGCCCCTCTGCCATGTACATTGGCCAAACCGGACAGTCTCTACGCAAAAGAATTAATGGACACAAATCTGACATCAGAAATCATAATACTCAAAAACCAGTGGGAGAACACTTTAACCTGTCTGGTCATTCAGTGACAGACCTGCGGCGGGTGGCTATCTTACAACAGAAAAACTTCAAAAACAGACTCCAATGAGAGACTGCTGAGCTGGAATTGATATGCAAACTAGATACAATCATCTCAGGATTGAATAAGGACTGGGAATGGCTGAGCCATTACAAACATTGAATCTATCTCCCCTTGTAAATATTCTCACACTTCTTATCAAACTGTCTGTACTGGGCTAGCTTGATTATCACTTCAAAAATTTTTTTTCTCTTACTTAATTGGCCTCTCAGAGTTGGTAAGACAACTCCCACCTGTTCATGCTCTCTGTATGTGTGTATATATATCTCCTCAATATATGTTCCACTCTATATGCATCCGAAGAAGTGGGCAGTAGCCCACGAAAGCTTATGGTCTAATAAATTTGTTAGTCTCTAAGGTGCCACAAGTACTCCTGTTCTTTTTGCGGATACAGACGAACACGGCTGCTACTCTGAAATATGCTAAATAATCATATGGACCTTCAGGCTTCGGCCACCATTCCAGAGGACATGCTTCCATGCTGATGATGCTCGTTAAAAAAATAACGCAAATGTTACGTTGTGTAAATAAGATGCTAGAAGAGAATGGTGAGAATATTGAAGTGTCACTCTATGAACCAATGAGATGCCCCCACCTCGACAGATGTGCCCCAGGCTGGCAGGTCATGGGCATGGCATCTAAGTGGTGCCTGGGCTTGGGGTTGGGGGAATTTGACCCCTAGTGCATGGAGCCCCTGTCTCAGTCTCTGATGGGGAAAAGCTCTTTCTATTCTCATCCCAAGACAGCGACGACCGTTTCTGGCTCACACAGACAGCACAGAAGAGGAGACGCTACAGCACAGTGACTGTGGCTTTCTGTCTATTTTAGCACAAAGGAACAGAAACAACCACTCAGCTGAGAGCAGCTGCCACTTATTTGCTGGCATGACCATAGCAAGAGAACAGGGAGAGCAGCTGGGGACTGCAGCTTCCCCTTTACTGAGACCAGAATGAGCAGAGATGGTCTGGGAACAGGAAGCCTGATTTTCTGATATCCTGATCCTTGTGCTCTCATTTGCACCAGTACAAAGTGAGTGTGATACATTACCATCCTCTTTTAGCAGCCCTTTGCCCTGATGCAAACACAGCACCAGGTGCAGGGCAGCAACGATTCAGACCCGGAGAGCCACTGCAGCTCGTCCCCTATCTAAACCCAAGGAGCAGAAGAGAAAGGTCACTGGAGAGAGCATCTAAACCTCAAGGAGCAAAGCAGAACACCCCAGCGATGAGCTGTGACTTCCCATTGGCCTGAATCCTGCAGAGAAGAAGGTGACCCACAGCACCGAGTCACTGCAGATCCTAGGCTGTGAGGAGCATCAGACAGAATGGAGACTGGAGAACAGAGCTAGTGCTTTGCCTGAGATCCAAGGACTTGGAGGAGATTCAGAGCAGATCCCTTTGTTCTTGGGGAGCAGAAGCCACTGCAGAATTTGAAGGCAGTTGAATGAATGCTGATTCCACCAATGATTCTCGCACTGTGCCTGTGGCTTGCTTGTGAGTACTGGGCTTTGTTTCCCCCATAAGAAAAGTATGAGTAAAATTTTCCGGTCATAGACAGAGCTGTTATGTGCTATTGCAGAGCTGAGAGCTTGCCTCAGAAACTGTTCTGTGTCATTAAGGCACAAACAAGACCCTGCTCTCCTTATCTATCTTGCTGTGTGCTGGGATGGCTATTCTTGTGTTTCTATAGCTTAACTCTTTTATCAGGCTAGGTTGGCTTCTTGCTCAACGACCAAGGTGGAGGACCAGTGTGCTACTTTTTGTCTGGTTCCTAGTGTGGCATATTGAAAATTCTGCTAAAATTGTGGCTGTCATTTAAAATGTCAGGGTTTTTTCCTGGTCCTGACTGCAGGCAGGAAGATCTGTAGGGAAGTGTGCAGTCTGGATCCAGCAGCAATCAGTCTGCAAAGAGGCAGCCTAGAGCAAGGTGGGGTGAGTTGGGCCTGTCTGCCTCAGCGAGCAGCCTGCTTTTTCTCTTTCTGTTCTTTGTTTTTGTGTGTTAAAGTTCTGGATTCTAAGAAATAAATGGTATAACGTTGCAACCTTCCAACAAGAGTATTATGCCTTTATCTAATTTCTCTGTTTGTGTGCCATGAAACAGGACACACAAGCTTTCCGATCGCATCTAAGTGTTGTCCCCAGGGAGACAGCTCCTGGAATGCCCCAGCAAGGATTCTCCAGCCTCGTCCACAACCCTAACTGAATTGGCACCTTGTGGAAATTCTGCAGCTATGAATCATTTTCAGATGAAAGGAAAAATGATGCTGTTTTTCCCTAAAGTAACTTTATTTTTTCTCCCAAAGCTTTGAGCTTTACATCCCAGCAGCAGCCAGCCTCCAACTGCATCTCCATAGTGTGTAAGTCCCTTTTCTCATCATCACACTAATGAAACTCTGTTTTTCAAATGGGCTGAGTGTCCACAACTCTAAATGAAGTCCATTGGCTCTGCAGAGGCTCATTGTCCAAGGTGCGAATAGAATCGGGTGAATTTTCTTCAGTGATCAGCAAATTCTCTGGGGCACGGAATCTGTCTGCAAATTTGGGTCGAACTCAGTGAATAGTTTTAGCCAAAAGAAATTAAAAAGTTGAAATGGTTCATGTCACCTTTTTATTTTGAAATGGCATTTTGTTTCAAAAGTTAGCTAGTTTAAGAAAAAAAGGGGGGAGTTGAAAAATACCAAAAAATAACCCAAAATGAAACAAAAAATGAAAAAAAATGCTTGATTTGACCCAAAATGGATTTGTTTGTTTCTTTGTTTTTGTTTGTTTGTTTAAGAGCGAAAAAAGCAAAAAGAAAATTCAGCTTCAGTTCAAACTGAACCATCCCCCCTCCCCCCCAGATTTGTCAGTTTTCCCCTCAAATCAAAAATCAATTATTAGCTTATTCGCTCAGGTCTAGCACTGAGCCCCTGCAGATCCCAAGGATTCCATTTCAAGCCCCGTGTGCTCTGGACTTTTGAAAATCAGGACTCTACAGACCCAATGCAGGCCCCAAGTTGGCTTGGGCCCTTTCTCTTTCACAGGAACTGGATTAGGCCCTAATCATCGGCAAGGGAAATCAGTCATGTTGGGTGTTTTATGGTCTCTGTTTTTCCAGGGGATCTCCCTGCTCCTGAACTATATCTGGACAAGTCATCGGCTTATGTAGGTGACACGGTTCTTTATCGGTGTCTCACCCCCTCGGACGCCCCCGTGAGCTTCGCTTTCCTTTGCAAGGATGGCAAGGAAATGACCAGGAAACCGGCTGTGCCAGGGAAATTGTCCTTTGACTTTCCCTATCATGTGTCTGAGCAGAGTTTGGGCAACTATTCCTGTGGGTATCAGCACAAGGGCCTCCATAACCAAGTGTGGAATTCTCGTCTCAGCATCACCCACTACCTGAGTGTCACAAGTGAGTAGGCATCCATTGTGCGGAGGATAAAAATGCTTCCATTGTTTAGTATTTTGTTTAGTAGCATATTGTGGTAACACAGGGCCCATTCCTGCACCCCTTGCTCCAGCAAGCAACTCTTTCAATGGGGACACTCAGCATTGCATTGTTGGTTCACAAGAGTTTCAGAACTGGAGCACAGCGAGTATCTGTTCCTCAGAGGAGCTCAGTGTGGTTGATGCGGTGCAGAGAACCTTTAATTCCCATGAGAGTGAATGGGAGTTTCAGACGATGAATATTTCTCACTCATCACTCAGTTGCTTTTCAGGACTGTGTCTGAAATGTCCATGTACTCTGGGATCTCCTCTTCAACAATGGCCAATGCTAGGTGCTTCAGAGGAGGGCTGAAAACTACAGATCTGATTGAATAATATTTGTTGAATCATTTTTCCAATTACTTTTGTGATATTTTGCCAATCTATTATGTGAAAAATATTCACTGGGCTTTCTGCTGGGCGAAGGATGGCTCTGTGCTGAAAGCTGTGGCTATAGCTTCGAGCCAGGTGGGTTCAAATCCCACAATGGCAATTTTTTAATCCATCTGATGTCTCAAACCATAAAGGGAGAAATAATATTTCCCTATTCTCTGCCAGAGATGTGTCATCAGGCTAATTTTAAAATTACATAGATACTCCAATGATGGGAGATGTTCCAGCTGTTGATAGGGCAGGTCAGATAGAATCATCCAATTATTTAATTAACAATTTTTGTGAAATATTTTCTATGAAATATTCAATGAATAACAAGTCCTATTTGCCCACCTTTGTGCATTATTTCAGAGTCCGTCACTGACGGCAGAATTAGGACCAGAGAGTTGTATACTGAATTTGGATATATTTTTAATCATGCTTAGCTGTTGTACAGCACTTCCCATCTGTAGATCTTGTAGCACTTCAAACAGGACAGTGAATGTTATTGGGAAACCGAGGCATGGAGAGGGGAAGGGAGTTGCTCAAGATCATAAATCAGGTCGGTGGCAAAGCTAAGATTGGAATCCAGGTCTGCTAATCCCTGGAACTCACCACTTCCACGTGGGAGGCTCGTGAGTGGCTATGACATCTAGTGCTGAGCAGGGTCAGATTTATACCTTACGCGCCCCTATGAATTCTAGTGCTGAGGGAACTGAGCTGTTCAAAGATTTTTCACTGAAATGTGTTTTTGACAGAAAATGACATTTCCATCTAAACTGAAACATTGCAAAATGTGTCACATTTGATGAAAATTCCTGTAGAAAAAAAATTAAATGAGTTTTGTTTGTTTGTTTTGAAATGTAAGGAGTCCCCTATGGAGCTGATTGAAACTCAGAATGACCAGTTCATGGGATTTCAGCATTCTGAAATGTCTTTTTCTTTCCCATTTGAGTCAAAACAAAAAAAAATCAAAATTTCATTTTAGATTTTTGAATTTCATTCAAACTCTTTCATTGTGATACAGACAGGAGACACTTTATCTAAAAAAGAAGATACGCTGTTCCAGTGTGTACTAAGTAGCTGCTGCCCTTAATGATTTTAAAATAAAATAAAAATAGAATTTTTCAAGTATCTTCTCATATAATGACTTGTCATTAGTAATAGGAGTATTGCAAAATGTCATGCAATTATGTAAAAATAATATACAAATGAAACAAAATAAAATAAATTCCAAAACAAAGTTTTGATACTGCAAAATGAAATGTCAGAATTTCAAAAATCTGAAACAAATTTTCAAAATCCCAACACAAGCCTTTCTCAAATCTCAAATTTTCAGAATTTCCAGTTTATGGGGATTTTTTTAAAATGTTTTTTTCCACATAGGAACAAAAAAGAAATTTCAAAATGTTAAAATCCCATGAGTAGGTAATTCGGAGTTTCAATGCGTTGTATGAGTAGTATTAGATTAGGATGGAAGGATTAGATTCTTATCAGTAAATGTTGATTTCGCCATAAACACACAAATAAATGAAACAAATATTTTCACTGATAATATCAAAATTTACAGATAGATAAAGTAAGAAAAATGATCCTTCATAACTTATTAGAGTTTGATGTAAGGATATTTACTGTGTATAGTTTGACATGTGATGTTGACAATTTGTGTTTTAATGGTATAAAGCTTTAACTTTTTGAATATCAGTATTTATGTCATTATATAATTGTCTGACCCTCCCCCATAATTTCTTGTAGCATTAAAAATAGAAACAAATGCTTAACATCCATAATTTGGTGCGACTGTGTAAATGTAAATTGCTAAGTATAAAAAATGCTTCAAAGTAAATATTGATATTGTCGGATGAAATTATAAAAAAAATAAAAATCAGATTCTGCCAAGCCTAACTATGAGGGTCGCTTTACATTTCAAAACAATACCCTCTTCCCCAACAGAGGAAACAAGCGACTGCCTTAGTGTTAAAATATCTAAGAGGGTTTCCTGCTTTTGCTTTAACACTTTCTGCTCTTGTAATTTCTGCACAGACAAAACCACCAATTCCAGCAGCCATGATCCAGAGACGCCCTCTTCCCATGGTAAATCATCTCATTCACTCATGATTTAGGAGACTTCTCCAGTGCCCCCTAGGATGTGAATTCCAGAAAAGCAGAGCTCCTTCCTGTAGGAGCTGTTATCTTTTCCTCTCACTCGCTTCCCTTCTTCTTGAAGAGTATACACACAGGACATCCATTGAATAGGCTGCATTCAGTTAGCCTGGTGCAATGGGGTATAAATCACCACCACCACCATTCCCACAGTGAGACTGTTCCCCAGCAGGATTCACCTCAAGGGAGGGCAGATGGTGTTTCCCCAACCTCCAGCTTCCATCAGGGTGCTCCATGGTAGCTCTGCCAGCAGGAGCTCTAAGCGGAGTTAGAGCCTTCCTGGATCACTCTGAACCAGAATAAAGGACCTTGAGACCAATTTGGGCTGCCACAGCCTCTGTCCTAAGCAGAGTTTCCAGTGCTAGAACCTCCAACCAGATCTGGTCTGGCACAGAACTGGGCCCAGAATATGCACAGATAATCTTCCAACCTGGATGACACTGGTACTGAATTGGTTCTGTCCACTCAACAGGGGGCAGGCAAGGCACTCACACTTCAGTCATCAGCTTCCGAACTCTCCTTAGGCCTCCCACCTGACTTTGCCAGGTTACAATGTAAACGTCCACCTGTACTAAGTGCCTGTCAGAACCAGGGCCAGAGGTAGTAGCCGCTGTAGCTCAGGCTATCATCTTGCTCTTTGCAGACTGGTTGAAACCAAACCAACAATAAATCACTGGCCTCCTGGTACTATTGATGGAAAGGTCAAAGTTTAATTTGGGTTTTGTTTTTTGTTTTCTGTCCCCAGCAGCGTGTAGTGAGTGTCCCATATTTCAGGATATGTTCAAATGGGAACATGAAAACAAATAGAGCTGGTTGAAACAAAACAAAACAAAAATACAGAACAGTTTTTCATTGAAAAATTCAGATTTGTCAAAATCAGAATGCTTCATGGGAACGTATCAGTTCTGATGACACTTTGAAGGGAAAGCGTCCAGATGAATCATTTTGACTTTCACATTATATTAATGTTATGAACATTATAGTATGAGTATAAATAAATATTGATTTTAACATATTTTATTGATATGATTTGTATTTAATATTATACTGAATATATTACAATGATTCAATCTATCTTTTACCTTATCAAAACCAAAATGATTTAACATTATCAAAGCAAAATATTTCAGTAGTTTAGAATAAATTTTTTTAGCAAATTTCTTTTTGCAGAAAAATTTAAAATTGTGGCTTTTTGTTCCAATCTGGAATGAAAACAAATTTGGAAAGGTTAGAATTTCCCACAGAATGGAAATTCTGGTGTTTGAGCAGCTCTAAAAATTCATTCTATCAGTCAGTGAGTGGCTTGTGACAGACGTCTCGATAATAATAGATACTTATTTTTGGTCTAGCTGTTGAGGGGCCAGCCAACTTCAACATATTCTAGATTCCCTTTCCCTTTATTTCTAGTCTAATGTTATTGTTTTCTGTAAATATTCATGTTGCTTTGGTTTTCTAGGACTGCAAATGATACTTGGAATTACAATTCCTACCACCCTGGGTCTGTGCTTGGTTCTGTATCTAGTAATAATGAAACATATGTAAACACCTACACCTGTTAGAAGGTAGATAAAACAAACTTCAGAAGTCCTAATAATAATCTCTTGTCTTTCAAACAAGTTTCACAACTGGGAAATATTTGTGAGGAGAGAAGTCAAATTCTGGAGGAACCTTAGAATCCTTCTTGTGACCTCCTGCCAGCAGCTTGTTGGCCACAATGTTGGGTTTAGCAACTTTTAGAATTCGGTTGACCTCATGATCTGGGTTCGGAATATTCTCCAGTATCATTTTAGCCTGTTGGAAGTGTTTGCTAGCTGCCATATAGAGATCAGAGGACTGTGGAGGGGGGCTGTATTTATTTAGGTCAGACATTTCCTTGAACTGCAAATAGTGCACTGGTGGTGGTGTGATGACACTGTTGAATGGAGCAAACCTGTGCTCATATCGAACTTGCTCACTATCAAGCTCAAATTTGGGTTTTCTCACTTTACCATCCATGTCAAAAGCGATCATTGTCTTGTACATCCCAGCACACATATTCTGATATGCTTGTGTGCTGGGATGTACAAGATGTAATCTGTATTTCAGATACCTGCTTTGAAACTTCAGAAGAAATCCCCAGGTTTCATAACATTCTGAAACAGGGACGGGGAGCCAGGATAGAATCACTGTTAGATGTTTGCAGTACGTTTCTTTTAGGGAAGGGCCAAAGTCAGAACTTCAAGTGTGAATCCAGCCCAAATTCAGGGGTTTATTATTTGAATCCTGTAATATTCTGGCAGTGTTGGCCTGAAAATTCCACCTGTTAGCAGGTGAAGATTCTGCTAGAAAACATTAATGCATCTTTCTGATTCACTGTTGCAGGGGACTTACTCTATGGTGTGTTCTACCAATGCCCCTTCCCTGCATGACCCTTGTTCCCTGCAGGGCCCAGCACCTTGCACAAACCGCAGGGCAGGCTGGGGAGTTGGCCAAGGGAGCTGCCTGTAAACCCAGGGTTTGCCTGCACACGCGTGTGCACAGCTGTGTGAGTGTACACAAATATGACATATACACACATGTGAGTGCATGCTGGTGCATGTGCTGCATGTGCACAGGTGCATGAACATGCACATGCCTGTGCATGACTGTATCTGCACTCGTGAGTCTGGAGCCACCAAGGTGAGCCCCAGCGACTGGCACGTGTCCCCCACTCTGCCCTGCACGACTGCATGCTGCTGAAGCCAGGCAAGGCCTGGGGGAGAGTGGGGGGATGCTCCGCCCGGTGCTGCCACCCCAGGCTGCCAGGGGAAGGTGGGGTGTGAGGAATAGTGAATAAATCACCAATATTTGGAGAGTTTCACACGCTGTTGGGGACAGCGCCAGCTCACACAGCCAGGGAGATCCGAGGGGCTGGGGTACGGAAGCACAGAGTTTATATTATTAGTGGTTCTATTATACTAACCCCCCCCAGCCCCAGAGGGCTCAGGGCCCTGTGGTGCCAGGCATGGCTCAGAGCTAACTAAGATGAGAGGCCCTAGCCAACAGGGCATCCTCCCTAGCCACGCTCCTCCCCACATCCCACATACCCTGCCCTTGGCTGCTCCCGGTCACCCAAGGTCCTCAAAACTTTGCACAGGTAGCATCACCTCCATTATAGAGACAGGGAAACTGAGGCACCGGGGCATACCTAGGGTCCTACAACAAGAGAGACAGGGATAGAACCCAGGAGTCCTGACTCCCAGCCCCCTTCTCTAAACACTTGACCCTCCAGGAGAAAGGCTCCATGTCCTATTCCCAACCAGTCCAATGTATCCAGATCCTCCCGCCTTGAGTGGAAGTGACGACTGGGCAACTGCTCCAGGGGCTGCACTCCACTGCAGAGCTCACAGTGCAGCTCCTTGCAGCAGCTGTCAGACGGGGCATTTGGGAACAACTCACTCTCAGCACTTGGGGCCGCAAAGTAATTCTGTTGTTGTTGTTTGCATTGCACTAGTGCCTAGGAGCCCACTCATGGTCCGGGACCCCATGGTTCTTGGCTCTGCACATAATTTATTAGGTGTATTACGGCAGTGTTTAGGAGCCCCACTCATGGCCCAGGACCCCGGCACTAGGCGTGGCACAGCATGTATTATGGGAGAGCCCAGGAACCCTGGTCATGGCCCAGGACCCATGATGCTAGACGCTGTACAGCACGTATTATGGGCATACCTAGGCGCCTCAGTCATTGCCCAGGGCCCATGGCGCTAGGTGCAGCACACCAAATCATTGCTCTGTCTTGTGTGAACAACGCCGCCTCTGTTAAGTGTTGCATTTTGGCTTTACAGATGCAACCTTGAGATCCAGCCGTCCTTGTCATCAATGGCCAAAAGACTCCAAAGAATCAGGAAGCGTCTGTGAAGAAGCAAAGAGGACCTGCTTCATGAAGTCATGCAGTGGTCCCTTAATGAAAATCAAAAAGTGCAGGAGTGGCGGGCGACTGAAAGGAGGCTCCGCCAGCAGAATGCGGAGCGCCGGCACCAAAGCACGCAACGCCTGCTAAGCATCATTGAGCACCAAGCAAACTTGATACAGACGCTCGTAGCAATGCAGATGGAGCACATCCGTGCCCCCCCCTGCAGCCCTTGTCCCAAAACTCTTTCCCTTGTGTCCCCATGTCACCGCCAAGCCACTTTCCGCAACATCCAGATTCTTATCGCCACCAGCTGCCTCCAACACCTGTAGCTTCACCACCCAGCCCTGCAAACTACAACCCTTACCCACTGTGTACTCAACCCTCATCACCAGGCATTTTAGCCAGCCTGAAGTGAAGCACTCATTATATTGCACTCCAGACAGGAAGGCTGAGTATGATAACAAGACATACACAAATCTGTGATTGTCCCGTTCCCCATCCCGCCCCCCTTTCAAACATTACTGGTGGCTTTCAGCATCAGATTGCTCCCTCAAGGCATCCCTCATCCTTGCAGCCCCACGCTGGGGCCCTCTAATAGCCCTGGTCTCTGGCTGTTCAAATTCAGCCTCCAGGTGTTGAACCTCTGAGGTCCATGCCTGAGTGAAGTTTTCACCCACCCTACCCACAAATGTTATGGAGGGTACAGCACACGGCTATAACCATAGGGATGTTGTCATCGGCCAGATCCAGCTTCCCATACAGAGTGCACCAGTGGCCCTTTAAGCAGCCAAAAACACACTCCACAGTCATTCTGCACTGGCTCAGCCTGTTGTTGAACCGCTCCTTGCTGCTGTCAAGGCTCCCTGTGTAAGGTTTCATAAACCACAGCATTAAAGGGTAAGCGGGGTCTCCAAGGATCACAATGGCCATTTTGACTTCCCCTATGGTGATCTTCTGGTCTGGGAAGAAAGTCCCAGCTTGCAGCTTCCTGAAGAGGCCAGTGTTCCGAAAGATGCGTGCATCGTGCACCTTTCCGGGCCAGCCTGCGTTAATGTCCGTGAAACACCCACGGTGATCTGCAAGCGCCTGGAGAACCATCGCGAAGTACCCCTTCCGATTTATGTACTCGGAGGGTAGGTGGTCTGGTGCCAGGATTGGAATATGTATGCCATCTATCACCCCTCCGCAGTTAGGGGAACCAATTTGTGCAAAGCCAGCCACAATGTCACGTACGTTGCCCAGAGTCACGGTTCTTCTGAGCAGGATGCAATTAATGGCCCTGCAAACTTGCATCAACATGATTCCAACGGTCGACTTTCTCACTCCAAACTGGTTAGCGACCGATCGGTCGCTGTCTGGAGTTGCCAGCTTCCAGATTGCAATAGCCACCTGCTTCTCCACTGGCAGGACAGCTGTCAATCTCATGTCCTTGTGCCGCAAGGTGGGGGTGAGCTCAGCACACAGTCCCATGAAAGTGGCTTTCCTCATCCGAAAGTTCTGCAGCCGCTGCTCATCATCCCAGACTTGCATGACGATGTGATCCCACCACTCAGAGCTTGTTTCCCGAGCCCAAAAGCGGCGTTCCACTGTGGTGAACATGTCCATGAATGCCACAAGCAATCTCGTGTCATATGTGTTACACAAGATGACTTCATCGTCGGACTCCTCACGGTCAGTTTGTAGCTTAAGAAGAAACTCGACTGCAATTCGTGACGTGCTGGCGAGACCCATCAGCATATTCCTCATAAGTTCAGGATCCATTCCCGCAGCCTGAAAGGGAAGACAGAGTGAGCAGTACAAAAAACATTGAAAGATGGCGCCAAATGTGGACGGAAGCACAGGGATTGCTGGGATGTGAACCGATGCATCACGGGGCATTGGACAGGACCAAGAATGCCCCACACTCTCCCCACCCTCTTCCCACAAGCCACAGCACCAGAATGGGAAGAGGTGCTCTGTGGGATAGCTGCCCATAATGCACCACTCCCAATACCACTGCAAGTGCCGCAAATGTGGCCATGCCACTGTGCTTGCAGCTGACAGTGTGAACACACGGCAGCGCTTTCCCTGTTGCGGTCTCCGAGGGCTGGTTTAACTCACAGTGCTCTATATCTGCAAGTGTAGTCATGCCCTAAGAGACCCACTCCTCACCCCCTGCCTCCCGGCCGCACTCACCAGCTCTGCCGGGAAGTGACTGTGTTTGCTGGACTGAGCCGGAGTGCAGCCAGGGCTGGTCCCGGGGCAGGGAATCGCTCCAGCCCCTTGGAAGTGGTGCGATCAGCCAGCTTATGGCCTTCCCTGGCTGAGCTCCCTCAGGACCCACTTGCCTGGAGGAGCCCAGCCAAACTCCCCACACTGTCCTGCATCCACCCCGACTGCCCAAGACTGGCCAGTCTTCTGCACCAGTCCCAGGTGGCTCAGCTCGGGGATACAGGCAGAGCCCCACCGGTAGAGGGAAGCAGAGTCTGCCCAGAGCTGAAGGTGCACTGGGGTCTGGCCAGGGGGCAGAGAATAGCCCTTAGCCAGCTGGTGGGCAGGGGGAGCGGAGCAAGTGGTGGGCGGGGGGGACCAGTGGGCTGGCAGTGTCTCGGGGCACAGTGCAAGTGGAGCAGGACGGGGCCCCTTCGGCGCATGGGCCCAGCTCCATGGCTCCACTGGCGCCATTGTAAACCTGGCACTGTGTGTAATAACCTCTTGCCCTGTTCCTCGTTCTCGCCCTGTTTCACTTTCAGGCTGAATCACTTCCCCTTTATTTACAAGGGAAGATCACATTGGTCATGCTCCAGGGCGGGACGCACCGATGTGGGGAACTCTGGTACATGGCCACCAGCAAAGGGAAGTGCTGCGATCTGAAGCAGGAGTCCCAGCAGTCTCCACCTCTCACTCCGGTCTCGTGGATTGCACAGCGGTCATCCAGCTTGGCCCCAGTCGCTGCAAGGAAATGGCCCCTGCTCCAAATCGTAGGACTGGAAGGTACATCAAGAGGTCATCTAGTCCAGTCCCCTGCACTCAAGGCAGCACTAACTATAATCTAGACCATCCCTGACATTCTCTAACCTGTTCTTAAAAATCTCCAGTGACGAAGATTCCACAACCCTTGTCCCAGCAAGGAAGGGTTTTTTCAATAATAAAATAAAACATAAAAAGACACATTTAAAGGCATTCCTTCAAAAAGTGCTCGTTTGCTTTTCAGAGTTTTCAGAGTTTTGCCCAAATGACTTGACCAGAGGACAAAAACCAGACCAACAAAACTTGGAAATTGACGTTAGCTGTAAGGAGTTCTTTTAATAGAAGCTTTGTAAAGTGTGAATGTGAATGCATGATAGAGTTTGGGCAAAACTCTGAAAAGCAAACAAGCACTTTTTGAAGGAACTCCTTTAAACGTGTCTTCTTATGTTTTATTTTATTATTGTAAAACCCCCTTCCTTGCCCATGCTGGTGTATCTTAATTTTCACCAGAAAGCACATCTGGTCACTGGTGTTTTTTCATGTTAGCAAAAAAATAATAATAATAATAATATTCCCGGCCTGGAGGTGGAAGCCTTTCTCTTAATTTACAGGATCTCTCTTATGGTTTGTGGTCTGACTGAGGGTTTGTGTTTTTAACCCTGCTCTGTCAGCCTTTATCTTTATGTTAGAACAGGTACCTCTCATTGTAAAAGTTACATAATTTATTTACAGAATATTTTCATGTTAGCAAACAAATTAAGAAAAGCCTTTGTTTCTTCAGGGCCCGTGTTCATCTTACATCTTCACACTGTGTGAAGGGGGTGAGGGTGAGGTGCTCTTGTTGTAAAATGTAAAATGCCAGAGCACAGTGATAGCTGATGAAGGTTGGCAAAGGACAGAGCCCCCATCCTGCATCCTCCCAACCCTCGCACCCCAGCACTCCTCTGAGAACCCCCCCCGAATTCTCCCTCACTGCTCCAACCCCACCTGTTGCCCAGCTCTGAGTCTGGGCTGGTTGTCACCAGCGGGGCCCTGACCCATTGAGTGGGTCAATGGGGCACAGCTGGAGCAGGGCAGTTTATCAAAGGCAGAGGCAGGCACCAGTCTCAGGGCTGGGAGATGAGGATTTGCCTCTCCCTGCACATCCGGGTGCGTGGAACAGAAACAACGTGCAGCCGAGCAGCTGTGAAATCCCCTTGTTAACAGGGGGCTCTGCAAGGCGGCCCACTGGGCGATTCTATAAGGGGAGAGCGACTCCGAGGGATGCCCAGCGCAAGCCAGGGAAATGCCGTCCAATGGGAGGCTCCTGGCTTGGGGCTCAGTTGTCCTGGCCCTGTGCGTGGCAGCCCCAGGTAACGCCTTCCCCCCAGGTAGCCCTAGGCTGTGCCGCCCCGGGCTGGGGGAGAACCAAGTACACAGGGAAACCCCCAGAAACTTTTCCTTCTTGTGGAAAAACTTCTGCTCTGATTTATTGATCTGCTGCAAATAGGTGAATGTGTTTGAAAGGCAACTGCAGAGGGCATCCAGGGGGCAGATACAGGGTCCCTGCGCAGGGCAGGGGGAGTTCAGTGTAAGTCATGGGCACCCCAAGGGTAGTTCATTTGGTAAAATAATTGCATCCATATCCCACCCCCTCCATCTGTACACAGAAGGGGCAAAGCAGAGAGTACTAATTCCTAGCTGTTATAGAGACATCTCCTCTGTGGTTTTCAAAGAGCTTTACATAGGGGGTAAATAACATTTCCCCCCTTTTACAGATGGTGAAACTGAGGCAGAGCTTTGCCTGTAGAGCCAGGATTAGAACTCACGTTACCAGTGTCCCACTGTAGCACCTTCCTACATAAGCCTCCTTGACCTCTTGAGCACTTATCCCTTCTCCTCCCAGTGTAGCCTCTTTCTCACTGTGTGTAATAACCTCTCTGTTCTTAGTTCTCGCCCTGTTTCACTTTCAGGCTGAATCACTTCCTCTTTATTTACAAGGGAAGATCTCGCTGATCATGCTCCAGGGAAGTGCTACGATCTGAAGCGGGAGTCCCGGCAGTCTCCACCTCTCACTCCGGTCTCGTGGATTGCACAGCGGTCATCCAGCTCGGCCCCAGTCGCTGCAAGGAAATGGCCCCTGCTCCAAATCATAGAATCGTAGGACTGGAAGGGACCTCAAGAGGTCATCTAGTCCAGTCCCCTGCACTCATGGCAGCACTAAGTATTATCTAGACCAGGGGTCTCCAAACTACAGCCCGTGGGCCAGATCCGGCCCAGAGCTTCCATTTGTCGGGCCCTCCAACCAACAGGGGAGAAGGGAACAGCTGAGTAGGCAGGAGCAGGCAGGGGGAGGGGCCGCTGGCAGGAGCTCACACAGGGCAGCAGCACAGCTGAGCTGTGCAGAGGGGTGAGTGCCCCCGGGAGCCAGTGTCCCCCCAAAAGGGGAGCCAACCTAGGGGAAAGTCGTTGCTGCAGCCAAGCAGGCATGGACCCCTGCCTGAGAGTAAAAATACAAGCCAGATGCTTAATTACATCTCCAATAAATGGAGTAAAGAAGATGGAAAGTAACAATTTCATAATGGTTAAATTTTAACTACAGCATAATAGAACCAAACAGTATTTGTATGATACAAATGTGTGAGTTTTTAGAAATAAAATAAAAATGTGAAATGATATTTAATGTATTGACAAATATTTTGTGTGATTTTACAGTACCTGCATCGATTGACTTTTATACCTGATTTAGAATTTAATGCAACACTGACACAGGAGAGTAGTGTTGTTTTTTGCATATATTTGCATATATTTAATTTCTTTCACAGTCGCTTCAGCCCGCGAAGCTCTTTCAAAAATCTAATATGGCCCTCGTCTCATAAAGTTTGGAGACCCCTGATCTAGACCATCCCTGACAGTCTCTAACCTGCTCTTAAAAATCTCCAGTGACAAAGATTCCACAACCCTTGTCCCTTGTCCAAACTTCGCTGGGACCCCAGTTCATTCTCGCTGAGGAACGTTTGATTTAGCAATCGCTCTCTTTCTCTCGCTTACTCGCTTCCCGCTCACAAGAACAGCTCTCGTTCCTTCTCCAGCAAAAAGTGCCTCCCCGCTCAGCACAATGAAACAACGGTGTGCCTACGATCCCACATGCACGCATGCACAGAAGGAAAGTGAGCGAGGGAATGCATGAAAGCGCTGTGTGGCATAAGACAGTGTTAAGATATTAAGAAATCAGGCTATTTAATACTAGCAAACGGAGCAGAACTATCTCCAGTGGCTGGAAGCTGAAGGGAGACAAATTCAGACTGGAAAAATTAGGTCTGGTAACTGCGTAATCCTAATGCAGCAACAAGGGCCGGGGTCAATATTTAGGGGTTCCTCTGAACATGACAAAACAGAACTGGCTTAACCCCCCACCCAGTAATCTGGGAAAATTAAACCCCACCCTGTGCACCTGGAAGAGGCCATAATTCCCAACTCGCAAGCCCTGACTCTGTGTAACAAAAGAAAATCTGTATAGAAAGGGAGCAGGAACCCAGCATTAGTTTGGGAAAACACTGCAGTCACGATTCAAAAGCCTGCAAACCACAAGTAAATACCTGCCCCCAGTATTATGGGCAGTGTCCTTTGCCTCAGTGTCACACCTTGTGGTGTAAAAAACAACAGAGAGTCCTGTGGCACCTTTAAGACTAACAGATGTATTGGAGCATAAGCTTTCGTGGGTGAATGTCCACTTCGTCGACATGCATCCGACGAAGTGGGCATTCACCCATGAAAGCTTATACTCCAATACATCTGTTCGTCTTAAAGGTGCCACGGGACTCTCTGTTGCTTTTTACAGATCCAGACTAACATGGCTACCCCTCTGATACCTTGTGGTGTGAAAGTCTGGCAGATGAATATCCCTTTAACATACCACTCCCCTTTTCCTTCCACTGGACCCCACTCACAGCTGCTTGTGCAAAGCCAGCAAAGTCCCAAAATTCAGGGGTGCGTTCATGTGGGTTCTCGCCCCACCCCTAAAGGGGAGGGTGGTGCAATGCCACTGGTGCTGCCGTTATCTCTGCCGCCACTTGCCACTCGCTGGGGCCTTTGCGCTGATCTCTGCCACCTTTCCCCCGCTCACCACTGCCATCTCTGCCACTGCTGGCTGCCATCTCTAGAATACCACCTCCTGAGGGTTCCCCCCTTAGCCCAGCTGTGAGTGATTTCATGAGGCCATGATTTCACCTCACTGCTGCTGTAGTCTCCACATTATCTGTCACTGCACCCTATCCCTGCAGGGGGCCTAAGTCTCAGCCCCATAAACCTGCTAACCAGCCATTTCAGCTCTAGGAATCACTGAGCAGAAACAAAGACCCGCCACCAAGTCTGATGGGCTCCAACTCTAAACACTAAAGGAGTAAGTAGGACAGAAAACACTTAAAACAGAACCCAAAACATCAACCCCTACAGCTCTGACTGTCTCATGGATTTGGCAACACTACTCCCTGCTTAGCTAGCGATGTTACACTTAGGGTGACTCCCGCAGTCAGCAGCTGTGTCTGTGATCACTTAGGCAGAGTGGGCGTGCCTATGCAAATACGGTCTGCTCCGGAGGCCTTTTCCCCTGGTTCATCACTAGATGTTAGGGGAGAGCTCATTCAGACCCTGCTTACTGCTGTTTTCCAGGAAGAACAATTACCAGTGGAACAACTTTCTACATGAGAGAGAATCCAGCACAGTCCTAGGTGTCTATATAGGCCCAGTCATGGCCCAGGACCCACGGGGCAAGGAGCTGGAGAGCACGTATTATGGAAGTGCTTAGGAGCCCAATCATATCCCAGGACCCATGGCTCTAAGAGCCGCACATCACATAGTACGAGAGTGTCTAGGAGCCCAGTCAGGGCCCAGGACCCATTGCACCAGGCACTGCACAAAACACATTAGGGGAGTGCCTAGGAGCCCAGTCGTGGCCCATGGTCCATGGCTCTAGGCACAGCTATAACAAAGCGGCCTTTGGCAGGACACTACTGAGAGTATCAATTCAGGACACATTGCTTAGAGAAGGGCAGTCACACCCCAAGGCTGGGGGTCCTTCACTGCTAAGGCCCACCAAACCAGCCAAACAGAGAGGGCTTCGGTTTTATCCCACTGGATAACCAGAAGTCATACAAGGAATTCCCTCAGATACTCCAGTTCCCTTGTATCACCACCAGCACTATTCCTTATGGGGATGAATGGTTATGAAAACCAATACCCCAGTAAAAGAAAAAAGGTTCTCCTGATCCCAAAGGACCAAGCCCCAGACCCAGGTCAATATACAAGTCAGATCTTACCCACAAATCACGCTATTGCCAATCCTTTAGAATCTAAAATCTAAAGATTTATTCATAAAAAGAAAGAAATATAGACTAGAGTTAATATTGGTTAAATGGAATCAAATACATACAACAATTGCAAAGTTCTTAGTTTAGGCTTGTTGGGATTACTGCTGATTTAAACCAATCAAGTCTCTGGAGTACAAACATCCCATCTTCGATGGATCATTCAGTCCTTTGTTCAGAGTTTCAGTTTCTAGCAAAGTTCCCCCAGAGGTCAGAAGCAGGATTAAAGACAAAATGGAGGGGATTCAAGGGCCGTTCATATCCTCTGCCATGTGGAAGGACACCCTTTGTTCTCACTGTGGAAAATCACAGCAGCAAGATGGAGTTTGGAGTCACATGGGCAAGTCACAGGTCCATGCATGACTCAGTCGTTTTAGAGGGAGAGCAGCCATTGCTCACATGCTACCTTGAACGTTCCCAAGAAGGCTCCTCATATGTGGATTGGAGTCTCCCAAGGTCCATTGTCAGTTAAGTGTTTCTTGATTTGGCACTTAATCTGAAGAGTCCCTTCACAATAATCTGGCCAAATGCGTTAGAATCAAACAGATTGAGATACAAGTACATAGCCAATATTCATCACTTCAAATACAAAAATGATACACACATACACCAGCATAATTATAACCAGCAAATTACAACCTTTTCATTGACACCTTACTTGACCTCCGTTGTGCAAAATTTGTGCAACTATAGGACCTTGGTTTCAACCAAGTTCCTGTAGTGGCACCAAATCTTGTATAAAGGGCGTCAAATAAGGTGTCTAAGACAAGGTTATGGTTTGCTGGTTATGATTGTGCTATCTATATGCATGTATCATTATTGTATTTAAAGTTATAAGTATTTGCTCTATACTGTCTGTATTTCAAACTTGTGCTATGCTTCTGGGTGACACCCCAGACAATTTGGCGTCAGCACCGCCTAGCCTGCTTGATGGCCCATTAAGGACCATCAGCTGTACAACTGACCCACTGAGAGAAGGCAAATACACCTTCTGACTCAGCAAGGCATGCAGGGTCATGCCTATGGACAGAACTCTGAGGTTTTTCCATGCCATGTGCTGGATAGCTTGTCTTTGGAACAAAGAAAGCAGAGGCCACATGGCAAGAGACTATGGGCCGGTCTACACTGTGGCGGGGATTCACATAGCTGAAGTCGAAGTATCTTAGTTCGACTTACCTGGCTGTCCTCACGGCGACAAGTCGACTGCCGTGGCTCCCCCGTCGACTCTGCTTACTCCTCCTGCCGAGGTGGGGTATGGGCGTCGATTAAGGGATTGATATATCGCGTCTACACAAGACGTGATAAATCGATCCCTGATAAATTGATTACTACCCGCTGATCCAGCTGGTAGTGTCGACATGGCAATAACGTCACAGGGGGAGAGAGGAGGGCTCGGACCATCCCCGTTTGGGGGTGGGGAGAGGAGGTTCTCAGGGCAGCCCTGTTTGGGGCGGGGGAAGGAGGGGTCAGCCCAGCCCTGTTTGGTAGGGGAGAGAAGGGCTTGGGTCAGCCCTGTTTGGGGAGGGAAGAGGAGGGCTCGGGCCAGCCCTGTTGGGGGAGGGGAGAGGAGGGCTCAGTCCAACCCTGTTGGGGGGAGGGGAGAGGAGGGCTCGGCCCAGCCCTGTTGGGAGTGGGAGAGGAGGGCTCGGGGCAGCCCTGTTTGGGGGGCGGGAAAGGAGGGGTCAGCCCAGCTCTGTTGGGAGGGGGAGAGGAAGACTCGGCCCAGCCCTGTTGGGTTGGGGGAGAGGAGGGCTCGGCCCAGCCCTGTTAGGTGGGGGCGAGAGGAGAGTTCAGCTAGGGTTACCATTCGTCCGGATTTACCCGGACATGTCCTCCTTTTTTGTGCTAAAAATAGCGTCCGGGGGGAATTTGTAAAGCACTCCCAATGTCCGGGATTTCCCCCCTCCCCCGGCAGAGCAGAACGAGCGGCTGGGAGGGCTGCAGGAAAGTCCCGGGCTGGACTCCGGAGCAGCTCCTCCTCCTGCAGCCCAGTCCGGCAGCACTGTGCAGGGCCAGACCAGGTTTTGTTGTGCAGGGCCAGGGACCGGGGTTTTGTTGTGCTGGGGAGCTCAGCCATGTGTCCGGCTGGCACAGAGCCCAACACCCTGTTCTGAGCAGCAGGGTAAGGGGGCCAGGGAGGTTCTGGAGGGGGCAGTCAAGAAACGGGGGGGGGGGNAAGGGGGGGCAGGAGAAGGGACAGGGAGGTTCTGGAGGTGGCAGTCAAGAAACGGGGGGGGGGCTTTTGGAGGGGAGTGGAGAAAGTTTTGGGCAGTCAGGGTACAGGTAGGGGGTAGGGTCCTGGGGGGCAGTTGGGGGGGTCTTAAGAGGGGGCAGTTAGGGGACAAGGAACAGGGAGTCTTAGGTAGGGGGTGGGGTTCTGGAGGGCAGTTAGGAGCAGGGGTCCCAGGAGGGGGCAGTCAGGGGACAAGAGGCAAGGAGGCTTAGATAGGGAGTGGAGTCCTGGGGGGCAGTTAGGGGCAGGGGTCCCAGGAGGGGGCAGTCAGGGGACAAGGAACGGGGGGAGGGTTGGGGGTTCTGGGGGGGCGGGAAGTGGGAGGGGCAGGGGCGGGGCTAGGGCGGGGCTCCTCCCGTCCTCTTTTTTGCTTGTTGAAATATGGTAACCCTAGTTCAGCCCAGCCCTGTTGTGGGGGGGAGAGGAAGGCTCGGCCCAGCCCTGTTGTGGGGGGGAGAGGAGGGCTTGGCCCAGCCCTGTTGGGTGGGGGCGAGAGGAGAGTTCAGCCCAGCCCTGTTGTGGGGGGGAGAGGAGGGCTCGGCCCAGCCCTGTTGGTGGGGGCGGGAGGAGGGCTTGGCCCAGCCCTGTTGGGTGGGGGCGAGAGGAGAGTTCAGCCCAGCCCTGTTGGGGGTGGGGGAGGGGGGAGAGGAGGGCTCAGGCCAGCCCTGTGCTGTGTTCCGGTTTCCCTTTGGGAAATATGGTCCCCCTAAGTTAAATCCCTTAATGTCCCTCACAGAGAAACCCCCAGCCGCCCCACAGTGGTGGGATTTGAATCGGCACCAGCACAGCCGTTGAAAGCGAGGGTCGTGGGGAGCGAACAGTGAAGGAAAGGGCCTTAGCGCGCCGAGCGCCGGGGCCGTAACCCCCTGGGTACAGAGAGGGGAGATACAGACTCTGCAGCAAGCGCCATGTGCTAATCCTGAGCCACAATCCAGAGTCGGGCAGAGGGAGCAAGTGGGGGGCGCGTGCTCAGGGCTTCCTGAAACCAGCCCCTCCCCCAAGACATTTCCCATGTTCCTTAACTGGTTTAGGTGCAGCACTAGGAAATAGGGCGTGGGGGGGGGAGGAGTCAAAGCAGTAAGGTTCAGTGCTCCCCTGGGGGAGGGGGGGCATCTGACTCACTCTCCCTGCCTGCTGGCAAGTGATTTACCCCTCTGGGGAGGTCTGAGCCACTCTCCCTGTCTCCCCATGAGCTGGGATCTGGGGGGCAGCCTGCTCTGTGGAGGGGGGGGCTGAGCCCCTCTCCCTGCCCCCTCCTCCTATGAGCTGGTATCTGGCAGGGGAGCCTGAAGGTAACACAAATTTGAACACTGGAAATTTGGGAACTGAATAGTTCAGATACATGTCACCTTGTGTGGGGCAGCTTCGAGTTGGCTCCCTGACACTCCAGCCTGTCTGCCCGGCTTGCCAATGCCTCAGGGCTCTGCCAGCCTCAACCTTGCCTGGCAGGTAACATTCAGTGAACCCCACTTCCTGAGGGTCCCAGAGACGTCTCCCTGCAGTGTCCAGCCCCATTCACGGGACTCTCCCAGACCTTGGCCTCCAAGAAGACACAGCCCACACCTGCCTGGTGCTTTGCTGGAGGGTTTTCCCCTCAGTCTATGTACAGCACGGAGCAGGTTTGGTGGGAAGTGAGTTAATACAGAGCAGAGAGTTAAGTGCTAATCAGAGCGAACGGCAGACATAGCTCTGGTTACAAGTAAAGCAAAACCAAACTCTAGACTAGTAACTAAAACATCACTTCAGCAAGTCACAACCTTCGGCGAAGCAGGTTTCTCACCAACCACTTCAGCCCCTGGGTGGAAGGATCCAACTTTCTGGGCTGACAAGAGCTCTGGCCAGTGGTGGGGAACAAAGTGGGGGTTTGCCTCTGCGTAGCTCTTCCCAAAGTCCTCCCCACTGTTTCACGAGACAGGAAGGTTTCCTCAGGGGGGCAGCCTCCATCCCTTGGTGAGAATTGAGAGTCACCCTCCCCCACGTGCTCACCTGCTGGCTTTGTTTAACTCACATGGAAATGCCCTTTCCATTGTCTTTAGTCCCACCTTGCTTCTCTGACGTGGGAGACGCAGGCAAGCCAGTGAAACCCCATTGCTTTGGTCAGGAGTGGCTGGGCTGCCAAGCACATCTGAGGAGCATATTTCCAGCATGCGTCTGTAATTCTTTATACACCATCCGTCTGTCCCTCACACAATGATCTCAGTGAGCAGCGTGTTACCGGCTTGCACAGGACACCTCCCGGCTCCTTGGAGATACTGACTGTGACAACAGTGAGCTGGGCCATGAGCATCAGGCTTGGTGCGAGTTATGGTCGGGTGGCCCCTCTGCCATCTGGCTGGGGGGCTCCCTGGGTAACAGCCTGGCACAGACAGGCTCCCAGGTGTCACGGGGTGGGGGGCAGAGCAGAGCCCGTGGGCAGAGACCAGTCCAGCCTCTCAGTGGAGTGGGGGGACACAGGCAGGGGAGGAGACGCTGGTAGAGAGGCAGGGCTGAGTGTGAATGTGGCACAAGGGCCACGTGGCTCCAAAGTCAGCTGAAAAAATGGAATAGAAGAGATGAGGGGAGAGGGGCTGCTGGCAAATAATGGCAGGTTGGCCTGTGCCATAATTACCCGCCCGTCCCCCTCACCAGGACCCAACTGGCAGGAGCAGGGTCCGCCCCTCCCACCCATCAGGGCCTGACTGGCAGGAGCTGCTGCGATGAAGTGGGAATTTTCTGTAATATTTTTGCAAACTGGGTCAGTGCCTCAGTTTCTCCTATATTTTGCATGGCTGCCCAGTGTGTGTGTGTGTGTGTGAAGGTCTAAAGACACGGTGTGTGTGTGAGAGAGAGAGAGATCTCCCAGTCTGGGAGGAATGAGTAGAATCCCAGATCAGCCAGGGGACCAAAGAGACAATGTGGCAGTGCCAATGACTCTTGCATTGATGTTCTCAGCAGGAAAGCTGGGCACAGACCCCAGCGGGAGAACAAAGGATGGGGAAGTGGGGGGATAAGTGTTGGCTTCTGGAGGAAGAGCTCTTGCACCTGGGAACTGAACAAATCAGTGAGACAGAGCCTGAACATGGCTCCGGCTCGGCTGGGCTAGGGGCTGACCAGAACGGCCTCCTCTGGACCCTTCCTCTCTCTGCGCTGCCCCAAGGACTCCCAGTGCTGCATGCCAGAGCCTAACAAACCCGACTGCTCTGAAAACACCGCCAGGAGTCACTGTCAATCCCAGCTGAGGTGCAGGAATCCCTGTAGGGCGCCAAGGCTCTCCCAGGTGTCCCTCAGCTGGACGCGCTGGGCAGAGCTTGCGGGGAGGAGAAGGAGGCTGCAGCCCAGAGGCTCAGTCTCAGCGGCGGTGAGGCTGACGGATGAGTGGGACCCCTCAGGGGCTGGCACACTGAAGGGTTCCTCCAAGGGACGGTTCCGAAACTGGGGGCGTAGCTCTGATCCTGGGGCTCCGTGACAGCTGTTTCCATCCCCTTTGCTCCCCCCGCCCCCCAGGCCAATATACCAGATCACCGGCAGGAACATGGGGCATTGCTCAGAAAGGAGGAGCAGGCTGATCCCCTGCGGGGAAGTGAGAGGGGGGCCTCAGGCCGCCCCATGCAGGCAGGCAGCAGAGGGGCTCAGGCCCTGCGCAGGGTGGGAGGGGAACCTCAGGCTGGCGCAGGCGGGAGGCAGGAAGGGCTCGGGCAGGCCCTGTGTGGTGTCCCATTTTCTCTTAGGGAAAGTATGGTCATGCTAGTAGCAGGGCACACTGCAGAAGTAGTGAGACTAGCCAACAAGTGAGGAAAAGAGACATTGTCACTGCTAGTGACCCCTGCCGGGGTGTGTGTGTGGGGGGGTCTGGAAGCCAGACTCCTGGGTTCTAGCCCCATTCTGGGAGGGGAGTGGGGTCTAATGGTTACAATGTCCAGGGATACAGGATGGCCTCAGGGGCAGCTCCCACCCCGTGCCTCTGCTACAGTTTTCACAGCTAGTTTCACTTCCTCCTCTGAGGCTGAGCTGGCACTTTGGGTGTGAAGGGAACTTCCTCTAAACCCAGCCTGGGGGTGGGGCTGACCACATAGGACCCTGTTCCTGACCCCACATCCCTAGCTCTGGGGTCTAGTGGTTAGAGCGGGGGAGGGGGCGGTTCTACTCCCTGCTCTGCACAGGGCTCACTTTGTGACCTGGGGTAAGTCGTGTCCTGTTGTTGTGCCTCAGTTTCCCCTCTGTAAAGCAGGGGTGCTGACGCTGCGCCATTTCTGCGGCTCAGTGACCTGTCTGTGCAGCATGTGGCAGAAGGGAGGTGCGAGAGAAGAGCCCAGGGTTAGTGTTGTGGAAAAGCCCATTGTCAGAGAATAACAGAGTTCTCACTTTTTGTTTGAGTACAGCAAATCAGATACTTTATTTTCTCTCTATCAATTGCATAGAGGGAGAGAGCTAAAGAGGTCTCCCAACAGGTAAACAATTAGAGCAAGCATTTATACCTTTTGTTACAGACAATAATGAGCAACAACTGCATTTTGTTTATACATAGGTCATTCTAATATCTTGTTTTGCTCACTAATGTAGACTCTTAGTCTAAATTCCATATTATCTACACATTATCTACACAAGGTCGCAACAACTTCTCACACAGTTCTTTCCCACTCACCTCACACATTCTTCGCTTCTACAAATCTCGCATTATTAGGGTTACAGTTAGCCTATCATGGATGGATATAAACTGTTCAGGAAGGACAGGCAGGGCAGAAAAGGTGGGGGAGTTGCGTTGTATGTAAGAGAGGAGTATGACTGCTCAGAGCTCCGGTATGAAACTGCAGAAAAACCTGAGAGTCTCTGGATAAAGTTGAGAAGTGTGAGCAATAAGGGTGATGTCGTGGTTGGAGTCTGCTATAGACCACCAGACCGGGGGGATGAGGTGGACGAGGCTTTCTTCTGGCAACTAGCAGAAGTTGCTAGATCTCAGGCCCTGGTTCTCATGGGAGACTTTAATCACCCTGATATCTGCTGGGAGAGCAATACAGCGGTGCACAGACAATAAAGGAAGTTTTTGGAAAGTGTAGGGGACAATTTCCTGGTGCAAGTGCTGAAGGAACCAACTAGGGGCAGAGCTTTTCTTGACCTGCTGCTCACAAACAGGGAAGAATTAGTAGGGGAAGCAAAAGTGGATGGGAACCTGGGAGGCAATGACCATGAGATGGTCGAGTTCAGGATCCTGACACAAGGAAGAAAGGAGAGCAGCAGAATACAGACCCTGGACTTCAGAAAAGCAGACTTTGACTCCCTCAGGGAACAGATGGGCAGGATCCCCTGGGAGAATAACATGAAGGGCAAAGGGGTCCAGGAGAGCTGGTTGTATTTTAAAGAATCCATATTGCGGTTGCAGGAACAAACCATCCCGATGTGTAGAAAGAATAGTAAATATGGCAGGTGACCAGCTTGGCTAAACAGTGAAATCCTTGCTGATCTTAAACGCAAAAAAGAAGCTTACAAGAAGTGGAAGATTGGACAAATGACCAGGGAGGAGTATAAAAATATTGCTGAGGCATGCAGGAGTGAAATCAGGAAGGCCAAATCGCACTTGGAGTTGCAGTTAGCAAGAGATGTTAAGAGTAACAAGAAGGGTTTCTTCAGGTATGTTAGCAACAAGAAGAAAATCAAGGAAAGTGTGGGCCCTTTACTGAATGAGGGAGGCAACCTAGTGACCGAGGATGTGGAAAAAGCTAATGTACTCAATGATTTTTTTGCCTCTGTCTTCACGAACAAGGTCAGTTCCCACATTGCTGCACTGGGCAGCACAATATGGGGAGAAGGTGACCAGCCCTCTGTGGAGAAAGAAGTGGTTCGGGACTATTTAGAAAAACTGGACGTGCACAAGTCCATGGGGCCGGATGCGCTGCATCCGAGGTGCTAAAGGAGTTGGCGGGTGAGATTGCAGAGCCATTAGCCATTATTTTTGAAAACTCATGGCGTTCGGGGGAGGTCCCAGATGACTGGAAAAAGGCTAATGTAGTGCCCATCTTTAAAAAAGGGAAGAAGGAGGATCCGGGGAACTACAGGCCAGTCAGCCTCACCTCAGTCCCTGGAAAAATCATGGTCCTCAAGGAATCAATTATGAAACATTTAGAGGAGAGGAAAGTGATCAGGAACAGTCAGCATGGATTCACGAAGGGGAAGTCGTGCCTGACTAACCTAATTGACTTTTATGATGAGATAACTGGCTCTGTGGATGAGGGAAAAGCAGTGGATGTGTTATTCCTTGACTTTAACAAAGCTTTTGATATGGTCTCCCACAGTATTCTTGCTACCAAGTTAAAGAAGTATGGGCTGGATGAATGGACTGTAAGGTGGATAGAAAGCTGGCTAGATCGTCGGGCTCAACGGGTAGTGATCAATGGCTCCATGTCTAGTTGGCAGCCGGTTTCAAGCGGAGTGCCCCAAGGGTCAGTCCTGGGGCCGGTTTTGTTTAATACCTTTATTAATGATCTGGAGGATGGTGTGGACTGCACTCTCAGCAAGTTTGCAGATGACACTGAACTAGGAGGCGTGGTAGATACACTAGAGGGTAGGGAGCGGATACAGAGGGACCTAGACAAATTAGAGGATTGGGCCAAAAAAAAAATCTNGGTCCTCAAGGAATCAATTATGAAACATTTAGAGGAGAGGAAAGTGATCAGGAACAGTCAGCATGGATTCACGAAGGGGAAGTCGTGCCTGACTAACCTAATTGACTTTTATGATGAGATAACTGGCTCTGTGGATGAGGGAAAAGCAGTGGATGTGTTATTCCTTGACTTTAACAAAGCTTTTGATATGGTCTCCCACAGTATTCTTGCTACCAAGTTAAAGAAGTATGGGCTGGATGAATGGACTGTAAGGTGGATAGAAAGCTGGCTAGATCGTCGGGCTCAACGGGTAGTGATCAATGGCTCCATGTCTAGTTGGCAGCCGGTTTCAAGCGGAGTGCCCCAAGGGTCAGTCCTGGGGCCGGTTTTGTTTAATACCTTTATTAATGATCTGGAGGATGGTGTGGACTGCACTCTCAGCAAGTTTGCAGATGACACTGAACTAGGAGGCGTGGTAGATACACTAGAGGGTAGGGAGCGGATACAGAGGGACCTAGACAAATTAGAGGATTGGGCCAAAAAAAAAACCTGATGAGGTTCAACAAGGACAAGTGCAGAGTCCTGCACTTAGGACGGAAGAATCCCATGCACTGCTACAGACTAGGGACCGAATGGCTAGGTAGCAGTTCTGCAGAAAAGGACCTAGGGGTCACAGTGGACGAGAAGCTGGATATGAGTCAACAGTGTGCTCTTGTTGCCAAGAAGGCTAATGGTATTTTGGGCTGTATAAGTAGGGGCATTGCCAGCAGATCGAGGAACGTGATCGTTCCTCTTTATTCGACATTGGTGAGGTCTCATCTGGAATACTGTATCCAGTTTTGGGCCCCACACTACAAGAAGGATGTGGAAAAATTGGAAAGAGTCCAACTGAGGGTAACAAAAATGATTAGGGATCTGGAGCACATGACTTATGAGGAGAGGCTGAGGGAACTGGGATTGTTTAATCTCCAGAAGAGAAGAATGAGGGGGGATTTGATAGCAGCCTTCAACTACCTAAAAGGGGGTTCCAAAGAGGATGGAGCTCAGTGGTGGCAGATGACAGAGCAAGGAGCAATGGTCTCAAGTTGCAGTGGGGGAGGTCCAGGTTGGATATTAGGAAACACTATTTCACTAGGAGGGTGGTGAAGCACTGAAATGCGTTACCTAGGGAGGTGGTGGAGTCTCCTTCCTTGGAGGTTTTTAAGGCCCGGCTTGACAAAGCCCTGGCTGGGATGATTTAGTTGGGAATTGGTCCTGCTTTGAGCAGAGGGTTGGACTAGATGACCTCCTGAGGTCCCTTCCAACTCTGATAGTCTCTGATTCTCTGATTCTATGAACTCTTGCTAACGAACTGTCATCCATTGCATCCCCTTCCTGTCAGTTCTTTCTCTGCTTCCACAACCCCCCCTTTTGTACTACTAGTACAACAAACATTTTCAAATCTCTATTTGCATTAAATCTCGTAATTCAGATTCTACATCAGATGCTTCAACCTTAGGGGTTTCGATTGGATGTAATGACAATGTATGATGAGCATGGACATGAAAGGTATTACTATTATTACGTTCTTTACAACAACAATAACCTACTCCTACACTAGCTAACAACAACACAAGCAATAACATTCCCATAGCGTTAACACACCATTCTGCCCTGTTCTGCACTCACTGGCAATGCCTCGCGCTGAGCTGGGCCTTCAGTCCCTGCAGCCCCTGGGGTCTCCCCGCCCAGCCCCGGAACAGGCGTCCCAGCAGCTGTGTTTGCTTTGCCAGACGTGAGGCTGTAGATGGCCCCCACCGCTGTGCCGGACGGGTGGAGGTGCATCTGGACGGGTGCTGGGGCACCGTGTGTGATGATGGCTGGGACCTGGGTGATGTGGCCATACTGTGCAGGCAGGGCTGTGGTGGGCCATGGACGCGCTTAGTGGCAGTGTGTTTGGCCTGGGCCCCAAGTCAGACCCTGTCCTGATGCTGAACATGCAGTGCTAGGGGAGAGAGGCAGCACTGGGGAGCTGCCAGGCCAGGAGAGTGGGACAAGCAAGGCCTGGGCTCTGCTCCCTGTCACACTCCAAGGGGCAGGGTTATGAAGGGAAAATGCCCTCATGCAGTAGGGTCAGCGTCCACACACACCGTCCACTACTGATATATCCCCAGTAGGGCCGGGAGCCAGGACTCCTGGGTTCCATCCCTAGCTCTGGGAGGGGAGTGGTGTCTAGTGGTCGGGGGTGGGGTGGGGTGGAAGGGGCTAAGAGCCAGGGCGACCTTGGAGTCAGCTCATTATCCTGCGACTTTGTCCCCAGCCCCAAGGCGCCAGCCCAGCTCCCCGGCTCCTTCCCCTTCAGATACTGGCTGAAGTCTCCACAGTTGGTTTCCGTTCCTCCTCTGGCTAAGCAGGCGGTTTGGGTCTGATAGGGGCTCCCCCATGAACCAGCCCAGGGGGACACCTCCATAGGGGCCCCTTGGGTGACCCTACAGCAGGGAGTTCCTGGGGGCAGAGCAGTCAACTGGCCCCTGAGTGGGACACGCCCCCCCTGGAGCTCAACATGGCAGGAGGGGTCTGATCCCTGGGCAGCCTCTAGCCCATGGATGGCTCCTGCTCCCTGAGAGCTCAAAGGCTGATGGGGCTGGGGCAGGTCTGCCTGTGGGGGAGCTGTTACTGCCCAAGCTCCTGTGGGATGTAGGGCCGCAGGGTTAACAGGCCTAGGGCTCGGCTACCCCCATCCTATCCTCCCTCGAGCTAGAAGGGACGGGCAGGGGGTAAGGGGTGGGGTCTATATGGCTGTGCTGGAAACGGTGAGGGAGCTCCCAGACACTGATACTGTGGGGGGCAGTGGATTGGGTCTTTCCCCCAGAGATAGTCCTGGGTGGGGGCACTGGGGTTGGGACATTGGGGTCAGCACTGACTGTGAAGTCAGAGCACCCCTACTGAGCCCACCAGTTCCCTGCAGCACAGGGTGAGGAGCAGGGCAGAGCAGCCGATGGGCAGACGGCCTGGGCCTCCCCCGTTCCCCTGGGTCCCAGCACATGTCACTGCTGTGTCTGGCTCTAACTGCTCTGGACTCTGCCCTGCCCGGCGCCACTTTCCTGCAGGCACTGTTGGGCTGGGAAGCTTTGGGGTGCACGGGGTCCTCTGCTCCTGACAGTTTCCCCCTTGTCTCTCCGCAGCTGCTGGAGGGGGAGTCGCTTCCTCCTCAGGTACCCATGGCCCCCAGGCGACTGCCCTTTGCCAGAGGCCAGGATCCCATCCCCCCGGCATCACGGCTGGGGCCTGAGCAGAGGTGACCACAGCCGAACACCAGGGGAGAGCTCATGGCTGAGACTCCCGACCGGAGGCTGGTGTCGCCCGTCAGCCAGGCACCTAAGGCTCAGATCATATGTCCATTTGTGGACTAGGCCACAAGCTCTGCCCCTCTGCATCTCACTCCTGACTGGCTTAAGTGGCTCCCACTGGGTGCGATGGACCCTTGTCATAGGCGCCAGCATTGAACAGAGTCTGGGTGCCTGACCTGACAGTGGGGCGGCCTGGGCGGCAGGGCAGAACCTCAGGGGGAGTCTATCCCCTTCTCCAACCATGTCTCAGCAGTTCACACTCTGGAGGGCCCACACCAGGGCAAGGGAGGGTCCCCTGAATCGACCAGCCCCATACGGAGGGCAGCCACCTTTGAGTCACAAAGCAGATAAATGTACAGCTTCATGCTTGGGTGAAATGTGGGCATGGGACCTTCTCTGGGCTCTTGTCTAGAGGCTCAGTTTGGAGAAGGGTCTGACCGAATTTGGCTGGATGAGGTTCGCTGCACAGGGACAGAAGCTGCCCTCTCCCAATGCAGGGCTGAGCCTTGGGAAGACCATAACTGTGAGTACAAAGATGCTAGTGTTGTATGCTCAGGTAACTCTCCCCATGTCACATCCTGCCTGGCACTAGGAGGTGCTGTGCTGCAGAGAGGGGATGTTGATGATTGTGTCGTGGACACTCTCCCCATGCAGTCAGTGCTGGCCCCAATGCCCCACCCACTAAGTGGTGCTGTGCTGCAGGGAGAGGGGCAGGGGCTCTTCCCCCTGACTAGGGTTCCAATTGTGGTTGAACGTATTAACCTTTAATTCCTGGAGACTCCAGGACAGGTCCAGCAGGTTGGCTGCCTGAACCCTGGCAGTGAGTGCTTCCCCCGGCAATAAGCAGGGTGAGAGGGGAAATGGGCACAGAGAGGGACAGGGAATTGCTCAGACCCCCACAGCAGACTGAGTTAGAGCAGGGGTGCAACCCAGACCCCTGAGTCCCAGCCCAGTGCCCACTCACTGCACCACTCTCTGGTAAGAGCCTACTGCTCCCACACAAGTTGCGCTCCCTTCACTGCCCACAGCAGGGTCCCTGCACCTGTGCTGGCCAGCTGGGTTTGTGCCCATGGTCCCGGTGTGTGGATGCCTCATCCATATGGCCCTGCCCTGGAGTTGGAGGGTCATGGGCACAAAGCACCCTCTTATGCCCAGTGGTGCAGGCTCCAGGGACTCTGAGCCCTGGTGGGTTTCTCTGTCCCCCTGCTTTGCAGGCCTTGTGCACCTGGAGGAGCTGACAACCTCAGGGACCCCATCGCCCACCTCAAGGAGCAGCAGGCCCAACAGCAGCAGTGACCCCCCCTCTTAGGATCCTGACAATGAGACTCCTGGCTGGCAGAGCAGATAACGCTCTCTGAGAGCCGCCCCCAGGCTGGGCCATGGCAGGAGAAGTGGGATCCGAGCCCAGCCTGCAGCGTGAGACGGCTGGGGCGGCCCTTGGAGATAATCCCTGAGACTGCTGCCTTCCTCTAGCGCTAGACAAGGGCTGCCTGAAGGTCAGAGACAGACACCCCTGAGGGTGTGTTGGGGCAGGGATGGGCCCCAAGATGGGCTCACGCAGTATGGGGGACTGATCCTTGTGCTGTCCCTTCCTCAGAGGGGTCTGGAGTGCAGGACTGTCTGTCCCCTCAGCCTTGGGCTTCCCTGCTACAATTCTGCTCATGTCCTTCAATCCCGACTCACAGCCCACTGCTATTCCAGCCCTGGGCTCCCGCCCATAGCTCTGACGACATCCCTCAATCCTGACCCACAGCCTCCCCACTACACGAACGCTCTGGATTATTACCCTTACACAGACAGACAGATGGCCACAGATTGTGCACTGATACCCAGGCACACGGTCTGTTATCCATGTCCCAGCAGGCACCCCACTCCTGGCCACAGGGGGCACCCTTCCTTCTGTGTATTTCCCCCTTTTCCTCTTGTAACGTTGCACTCCGTAGGCTTTATAAAAACATACTTATGAATGTGAATATGATGTAACTGGAATATGCTTTATGCAAAAGGTCTCTTGTAAGGTGTCATTACTAAGCTTATGATCTACTCAGTGTGTTCATCCTATTTGTTTGCATGTATTATTTCTATGTCTGGAGTTAGTAAAGTAAGATATAAACTTGTATTACTGATGTAAACATATTAAGTGGAAGCCATTAAGGGTGCTTAAGAATCAATGGCCTGTAAATGGCTCTGTTTACTTGCAAACCAGCCCTGGAAGAATGGAGGCTGGGGTCTCACAGGACATGTGAACATGTTACCTGATACTGGAATCCATCTTAAACCTGGTGCTTTTCCATTTAGAAGGAGGGGTGGGGACCCGGAGAGACAATGGATTCCCGCCTTTGACAAAGCCATACAAGGGGGTGGAGCAGGACAAGGGAGGTCCCAGTCATGAGAGAGCCCCTGTTTATGACCTAAGATGTCTGCTGGAACTAACAAGGACTGTACCAGGGGAAAGGACTGGGCCCAGACTAGCAAGGGTCTAGTCTGTGAAAGAAGCTTATTCGAACATCTCTGAGGGTGAGATATTACCTGTAATCAGCTTCTTAATGTATTAGGCTTAGACTTGCGTATTTTTGCTTTATTTAGCTTGGTGACTTACTTTGTTCTGTCTGTTATTACTTGAAACCACTTAAATCCTACTTTGTATACTTAATAAAATCACTTTTGTTTCTTAATATATCCAGCGTAAGTGATTAACACCTGGGGGAGCAAATGGGATCTTGAGACCAGACTGGCTGAACTGGCGGAGATAAGGGAGACAGAGAGGCACACAGAGGAGACTTTGAGGGACACAGTAGAATGGTCCCACACCCAGTCTGCCACTCTGCTAGAGGATGAGGAGGATGAAAGTCTCAGGGAAGGAGAACATCCAACAGGAGCAGAGAGAAACAATCCCATAGTTGGGACCCTCCTTCTAGATGATGTTAGGGTGTCCTCCTGCACTAAGGTTACCGCTCTGGAGCTGGGGACCCCAGTTATTAGGAAGAAACAGGCAATAGTGATGGGGGATTTGCTTATTAGAGATTATTAGAAATATGGATGCAGATGTGTTGGGTTTGAGATGATTGAGAGACCCAGATGGTGAATTGCCTGCTGGGTGCAAAGGTAGCGGATCACTCAAGACATCCAGATAGACTGGGGAGCAGCCAGTGGTTGTAGTACAGGTAACAGCAATTTTTTTTAAGTACATCAGAAGCAGGAAGCCTGCCAAACAAATACTGCAACTACTGGATGATGTTAGGAACCATTAGGAAAGAGATTAATAAGAAGACAGAAAATATCATAATGCCACTATAGAAATCCATGGTATGCCCACACCTTGAATACTGTGTGCAGTTCTGGTTGCCCCATCTCAAAAAAGAGATATTAGAATTGGAAAAGGTGCAGAGAAGGGCAACAAATATCAATTAGGGGCATGGGACAGCTTCCATATGAAGAGAGATTAAAAAGACTGGGACTGTTCAGCTTAGAAAAAAGACAGCCAAGGGGAGATAAGATAAAGATCTATAAAATCATGATTGGTGTGGAGACAGTGAGTAAGGAATTGTTATTTACCTCTTTGCATAACACAAGAATCAAGGGGGTTACCCAATGAAATTATTAGGCAACAGGTTTAAAACAAACAAAAGGAAATACTTCTTCACACAACGTACAGTCAACCTGTGGAACTCATTGCCAGGGAATGCTGTGAAGGCCAAAAGTATAAGTGGGTTAAAAAAAGAATTAGATGAGTTCATGGAGGATAGGTCCATGAATGGATTGGACAAGATGGCCCAAGATGCAACCCCATGCTCTGGGTTCCCTAAATCACTGTCTGCCAGAAGCTGGGACTGGACAACAGAGGATGGATCACTCAATAAATTGTCCTGTTCTGTTCATTCCCTCTGAAGCACCTGGCACGAGCCACTGTCAGAAGACAGGATACTGGGCTAGACGGACCATTGGTCTGACCCAGTATGGCCGTTCTTATGTTCTTAAATATATTGCAGGAATTTACGTGATCTGTCACATTGGGAACTACAGATTTACCCTGCTTGTGAGTTTAACTGTGGGAAGTAGGTGAATGTTCCTAAACTCTTACAATAACCTGTAACAATGAAAGTTGATAAAAGTGGACCAAAATTGGTGTGTCAGAAACTAGGCCTAATTGGTGAACAAAATAACGATTGGATGGGCTTGTACTAAAGGACAATATTCTGGATAAACCTGCCTGAAGTAAGTTAAACCTTATTGAAAGAATCTGAATACCTTTGGGGTCCATTTGTATTCCAATGCAATTGTTTTGTGTTGGTGTAAAACTGTATAACTTTTTGAGGCGATGTGACTAATGTAAACCTTGGGGGAATATTAAGCAATTCAAAGAACTGGCTGGGACAATACATGTGAAGTGGGTTTCCTGGGAGGCACATGGAGGGGCAGCGGGTGAACGTGTCCTTGGGGGAGGCTAGTCCCTGACCCCTTCCCCCTGCCTGAGGCTCCTCCCTGCCTCTTCTGCCTCCCGTCCCCTGCCGGAGCACGGAGAACACACATAACCCCTGCAAGGCCGCGGGCCCCCCGCGCACCCTTAGCCCCAGCCCTGGTAGTAGTGCCCCCAGTGTCAGGTGGCATGGTGTGGCCCCAGCCCCAGGGTCTTGTGCGCACTGGCCCCAGCCTGCCTGCCCCAGCCTCTTGGCCACAGAAGAGAGGGAAGGGAACTGGAAGCAGACAGGAGGGAGCCTGGGGGTGGAGCATGGGCGGGGCCATGCCAAGCTGTTTGGGGAGACACCGCCTTCCCCTGCCTATGCTATCTGCCACCTATGGGCACATGGGAGGCCTTTTGAAGCTATGCCCTGGGGAGAAAAGCCCTCTCTCTGCTGATTACCTGCACCTGGAAACCCCAGATCCAAGATCCCTGTACTGTGTAAAGGATGGACAAATCTAGCTGAGGCTGTGACCACAGAAGCGATTCCTTGGGTGGGTTTGAAGGACTAATCACCAGCTGGAGCCCACACTGGAGTTGGGGTGATCTCAGGTCAGATGACTAACAAGCGTGTAGGTTCTGTTATTGTTTTAACATGTTTTCTCTGTGATGCTTTTACCCTGTGAGTTAATGTGCTTGCTTAGAAAGAGCTGGGTGCTAACTTACCAGTGTGCCATGACACTGCTGTTATCCTCTGAAGAGAAGGCAAAAAGCAGCAAAGGCAGCCTGGGAACACCCCAGTCAGGAGGGAGGGAGACAAGGGAGATGACAGCTGGGGAGCTGGAGCCTTCACTGGGTGCCCTTGCTGGACAACATAGAGGGGAATACAGGTGTAGTTGGGTCGACCTTATAAGCTTTAGGTATAGATCAAACCAAGCCTCAGCCTTGTTCAACAGGAGTAAGGGCATCCACACAGCCCGCAGCATCGCTTTAACTGCACGGGCTGATCCTCGCACCTGCAGGCGCATTAACACCCGTGCGCCTGTCCCGTGTCCACCAGGCCTCCGTAGATCAGTTCTGCTAACTCCCTGTGAACCAGCTCCAGGAACAGCCCCTCCGCCCCATGTGTCCCATAATCAGCTGTTCCAAGAGGGTATTGTTTGCTCAGCATGTTCCGGGAATGCTTATTTCACAATCCAATGATATAAATAAAGTCACAGCGCAGAGCATGAGGGTCACTTCTCCTCTGTGGGCTCAGTCGCACACACCCACTGGGTCACTTCAGGGGGGACATAGAGGGAGGGGTCTCTGCAGTGAGAGGTCTGTCACACCTCCTGCCCCCTGGGGTCCCTGCCCCCTTGGGTGCCTGCCCCATCTCCCCAGCCTCCCAGCCTGTGACTGTCACATCGAGCTCAGCCTGCCTCTCTCATAAGGACGACCGCCTGCCCTAACCCCTGGCCACACTGCCCCACAAGGTGTGTGCTATGAATATGGGGTTTCCCGGGTGCCTCCTGCTCCCAGCTGGGCACCCCCTTGGCAGGAGCTCAGCTGCCTGCGCTGGAGCCGGGAAGACAAAGATCCCCATCCTCCTGGTCTGGCTTTTGGGTGAGTGGCCTTTTCCCTTTGCTCTGGCTTTGCATAGCCCTGGAGGCACCCTGAGATTCTCCAGCCCCACCCATCAGACACGGCATAGCTGTGTCCTGGGAGCCAGGACTCCTGGGGTCTATTCCTGGGAAGGGGAGTGGGGTCTTGTGGTTAGAGGAGAGGGGCCAGGAGCCAAGACTTCTGGGGTCTATTGCTGCCTTGGGAAAGGGAGTGGAGTCTAGCGGTTAGAGTAGGGGGTACCAGGATCTATCTAGCTGCATGTACAATTTTACAATACAATGAATGTAACTTTTGTTAGGTGTTAAAAGAGTAAAAAGAAACTGGCATGTCTCTGAATCCTGGAGGTGTTTCCCAGCCGCCCTTGGCTGGTCTCTTTAGGAACACGGGACACAGGGCTGGAAGGGCACGTTATAGAATCCCAGTCACACACTTATCAAGCTCCATCTTCACGTGAGTTAGCGTGTTCTCCCCTCACCCGTTAGGAGGCTGTTCCGGAACCTTCTTCTCATTTCCAGCCTAAGGTGACTCCTGGACAGTTTATCCCCATTTCTTCTTGGGCCAACGTTGTCCTTTGGCTTCAGTAGCTCTTCTCCCTCCCCAGCGTTCCCCCGATGGATTCATACAGCGCAATCACATCCCTGCTCAGCCTGTGCTGTGCCAGCTAAACCAGCCAAGCTCTTCTAGGCTCCTCTCGTACGACCAGCCTCCATCCGCCAACCACCCTAGCAGCCCTTCTCTGCACCTGGTCCCGTCTGAATCCATCTGTCTTGCACGCAGGTGACCAGAACTGCACACAGGATTCCCTGAATGACCTAACTCCTGTCCTGCTCTTACCGTGTTTGTTCAGTGTTTGAGGCTCCATTTCTTAACTAAACTATTAAATATATTAAATATTATTAAATATTAACGAATATTTGTTATGCAAACACAAGAATTCATGTTAGGGCAGCACTGTATGCCGAGCTCAAGGCCCTGTGGTGCTGGGCTCTGCACTGGCAGGGCGACAGGCAGTCTCTGCGCTCAAGAGCTCAGGCTAAATGGAGAGGATAGAGAGGGGTATAGGGACACAGAGAGGGGACGTGATAGCAGTAGTTGGGAATGGAGTCCTGGTCTCATCACTCCCAGCCCGGTGCCCCTCAGCACTGCCACTGTGCTTGGTGCTGTACAACGCACAACCAGAGACAGACATTGCCCTGCTGGGCTCGCAGTCAGACATGAAATGTGCTGTCCCCAGACACAGCCCTTCTCAGACTCAGGCCGACACTGACAGAACCTGGAGAACAAAGACAAGTTAACATTACAAATCTCAGCTCCCTCTCAGCATCCACCAGCATTTCCAGAGGGCCAGCAATCCACTTTGTAAGCCCAAATACAGAGACGATGGCTCTGTCGCTGGACACTGAAAGAAGAGCTCATCAGTGAGAAAGTTTGCAGATGACACAGTTGGG
>NW_023260511.1:4906826-4928857 GCF_013100865.1 Trachemys scripta elegans
GATTTGTAATGTTAACTTGTCTTTGTTCTCCAGGTTCTGTCAGTGTCGGCCTGAGTCTGAGAAGGGCTGAGAGATCTGGATGCTTGGTAAACTGGGTGCAAGCAAACAATATACATTTTAATACAGCGACATGCAAATGTATAAATCTAGGGACCAAGAACATGGGCCATACTTACATGGTGAACTCTCTCCTGGGACGCAGTGCCTCTGAAAAAGATTTGGGGGTCACAGTGGATAATCAGCTGAACACAAGCTCCCAGTGCGACACTGTGGCCAAAAGAGCTGCTGTTATCCTGTGATGCACAAACAGGGGAATCTCTAGTAGAAGCAGATAGTTTATTTTGCCTCCGCATTTGGCACTGGTGTGATCAATGCTGGAATCCTATCTCCAGTTCTGGTGTCCCCAGTTCAAGAAAGATGTTGATGAGTTGGAGAGGGCTCTGAGAAGAGCCATGAGAATAAGTAAAGGACTAGAAAACCTACTTAATCTGTTTAGCTTAACAAAGAGAAGGTTAAGGGGTGACTTGATCACAGTCTGTAAGTATTTACATGGGGAACAAGTATTTCATAATGGGCTCTTCAATCTAGCAGAGAAAGGAGGAACAGGATCCAATGGCTGGAGCTGAAGCTAGACAAATTCAGGCTGGAATGAGGCATTTACCAAGGATCATGGTGGATTCTTCATCATTTTTGACAACTTTTAACTCAAGATTGGATGTTTTTCTAAACATTCTAGGAGTTATTTCAGGGCAGGTCTCTGGCCTGTGCTATACAGGACTCAGACTAGATGATCACAGTGGTCCTTTTTGACCTAGGAATCTATGAATCTGTAAAACCTGCGAGTCAGACTGAAACTTTCTATCATCCTATCAGACTGTGTTGGGTGTGCGGGGCTGGGGCAGGTTTGTCGAGCCCCTGGAATCTCACAAAGCTGCAGAAACACTTTGCATTCAAAATTTCTCCCTTGATATGAGAGCAGCACTGCTGGGGTCCCGAGTCTGGTGAAGAATTCGTTCACTAGAATGAACGTATTACATTGATTCATTGTGTACTTATTAGCCTCAGTGAAATCCAAACCGATTATCAGCTCACCCACGATCCTGGCTTCTTGCTCAAATTCCAGTGCTCCTATTTTCAAAACCAATTTCCCCCATTTTTGGAAGGATGCACACTCCCCAGTCATGTCTACACTGCTCACAGAGCCAGCTGCGGGGGTGTGAATTGCAGAGTGCACCAAAGAGCTACATTCAGACTGACCTGTGTGGACGCTGCTGGTGCGAACTGACGGTTCCCAATTTGAGTTAATGCCCTGTGAAAGAATACTAGGGTAACTATGGTATCAACCTCTCCGTACACTGGGCCGGCAGGGGGAGTTCACACGTTGTAACTGCTCTCCCATACACACACGTTGGGGAGGCAGGGGAAGGTCAGGGACTGTAACTATCCTGCCCCCCACACACACACACTGGTGAGAGCGTTAGGCCTGGCCAGACCTGGGGGGAGCAGAGTGTGTCATACTCCTGTCCCAGGTGTGGTCTGGCTACAGAATTTGCTCATCCACCAAAGCTCTATTCATCGTTAGATCCTTTAATGCCCTGCCAGGTACGGCTGAGGTTCGGCTTCATAAGGGATGTTACACACAGCACCACCCAGTGGCTGAGCAGAGCGCTACAGGTTAACATCCCAGTCCATCTCCCCCATTAAGTTCCATGTTCCTGCCATTTATTCACACTGTCATGCTGGCTGTGAAGTTCAGGATGGATCAGTCTGTCCAGTGTCTCTAAACCACCCTGGGCTCCTAACTGAAAAATGCCAACGTGTAGCAGCTTGCCCATCTGGCGGCCGCTAGTTACAACGACTGACTGCGGTTGTTCTGGAATCCTTGAGATGTCATCTTCTCATTCAGCATCCGCCGTCTGTTGCGTTTGCTCTGTGGATGGTTTCTGTTGAACTCCCCCCAGTTGGTCTCGGCCACTGTGATCTGGGTGCTGAATTCTTTTCCTTGATGACAGCTGGAGCTGTCTATCCTTTTCCTCCATACAATTTGAGGTGAACATGGTCACTGGGTTCCAGACCCGGGAAGTCTCAAACTGAGTTATTGCTCTTGTAAACATGTCTGTCGTGAAGAGGCTGGCTGCCCTCACTGGCACTGGGTGGGTTGTTTGGCTGCCCTCTCCCCATGACAGGAGAGACTGGAGGGGTCAATGAGCAGTTGGGATCCTGGGACTGAGAGGGCCTCTGGCCAATCACAGAACTCCAGACTAGGGCCAATAGATAGTAGCCAGTGCCCCAAGTCAGTCTGATTGGGAACCCAGCTCAGGTCCCAGCCTCCATGCATCCTGGGGAAGGAGACAGCGAGAGCAGCCCACGGGGAGGAGCTGGGGGCAGAGCCAGGGGGAGAAAAGCCGTGTGAGACTGTGGGTGGGGCTGACTAAAGACCCAGCCACATATGTGGGAGCTGGCGAGTGGGGCGGGGCTGGAGTAAGCAAGGGGGCAGGGCTGGGGCCAGCAAGTGGGATGAGGCTCAGTAAGGGGACGGAGCCAGGGATGGTGAGGGGCGGGGCCAGGGACATTGAGAGGGTGGGGCCAGCAAGGGGGAGGGGTAAGGGTCGATGAGAGGCCGGGGCAGGGCCCAGGGTGAGAGTTGGTGAGGAGGGCAGGGCGAGAGTCCGTGGGGGGCCTGGCCAGGATTGGTGGGGGGGGGGGGGAGGGGTTGGGGGGGGGGCCAGGCCAGGGTCAGTGAGAAGGGCAGAGTGAGGGTTGGTGAGGGGAGTGGGGCCTGTGAATGGGGTAAGTGCTGGCGAATGGGGTGAGAGGCAGTGGGGCGGCAGGGCCAGGATCAGTCAGGAGGCGGGGTGAGGAGTGGTGAGTGGGGCGAGGTTCAATGAGGAGGGTGGGGGGTGGGACGAGGTTTTCTGAGGGGGGGGATGAGGGTTGGTGAGGGGACAGGGCCATGCTGTGACATGGTGACATGGTGACAGGCCCAGCCTGGCAGAGCCCCATGGAATGACGGAACCCAGCAGCAGAGACAGGGGCTGCGGGGGGAACCTGAGGGGTCAGGACCTCGCTGTGAGGGAGCAGGAAACAGGCAGAGACCCAGCGAGGGGAATGAGTGGGCAGCAGGGAGGGTCCAGAAACAGCCCCCCCATCCCCCCACCCTGAGACCCACACTGCAGGGAGCCATGACTACCCCGGTCTGGGGCGTTTCCACCAGCCCCTGAGCCAGGCTGATGATGGCAGCCGGCTCTGCAGAGACTTCTCTGACCTGGTCCTGAGGCTAGACCCCTGCATTAGCTGTGCACGGCCTGGATAAAGGGAACCCCACCTTGCAGTGGAGTCCGTGGCTCAGAGGAGGACGGGTTTTTCTTTTCTCGATTTCTCTCCTTTTCAGTTGACCCTTGGCTACAGGGGCTGAGCAGCCTGTTGCCCCGGTGTGTACTCAGCTGGGGCATTCACCGGTGTGGGAGGTGGGTCTTCATCACTCATGAAAGCTACTGGGGAACAACATCTAGTGACCCACCGTGCTCTCTCTTGGGGGAGAAGATGTGGGGCTAGCACAAAAAGAGAAAAAAATGGGGTCTGGACACTGCTGCGATAATTTGTGTGGAAAGTTGAGGGAAGCCATAACCCGGGGGATGGGACATCGCTCTCATCACACCCCCTTCTGAGGCTAGCAAACCAAAGAGACAAATTTCAGCACCCCGAGAAGAGACTGTTACTGCTGAAAGTGTGTTGGTTTGTATGTGTACACACAGAGTAAATAGTTCAGTATGCTTCCCGTCCGCGTGTAGTCCTCAGTGTGACGATTTGTTTAGTATGTTTTAAAACCTTTCAGCTGCTTAGTATATTCTGTAGCTTGCTAACAAGTTNGGGGGGGGGGGTGGGCGGGCTGGGGGGGGGGGGGGTGGAAGGGGGGGGGGGGGGGGGGGGAGGGGGTTTTCGGGGGGGTGGGATGAGGGTTGGTGAGGGGACAGGGCCATGCTGTGACATGGTGACATGGTGACAGGCCCAGCCTGGCAGAGCCCCATGGAATGACGGAACCCAGCAGCAGAGACAGGGGCTGCGGGGGGAACCTGGGGTGTCAGGACCTCGCTGTGAGGGAGCAGGAAACAGGCAGAGACCCAGCGAGGGGAATGAGTGGGCAGCAGGGAGGGTCCAGAAACAGCCCCCCCATCCCCCCACCCTGAGACCCACACTGCAGGGAGCCATGACTACCCCGGTCTGGGGCGTTTCCACCAGCCCCTGAGCCAGGCTGATGATGGCAGCCGGCTCTGCAGAGACTTCTCTGACCTGGTCCTGAGGCTAGACCCCTGCATTAGCTGTGCACGGCCTGGATAAAGGGAACCCCACCTCGCAGTGGAGTCCGTGGCTCAGAGGAGGACGGGTTTTTCTTTTCTCGATTTCTCTCCTTTTCAGTTGACCCTTGGCTACAGGGGCTGAGCAGCCTGTTGCCCCGGTGTGTACTCAGCTGGGGCATTCACCGGTGTGGGAGGTGGGTCTTCATCACTCATGAAAGCTACTGGGGAACAACATCTAGTGACCCACCGTGCTCTCTCTTGGGGGAGAAGATGTGGGGCTAGCACAAAAAGAGAAAAAAATGGGGTCTGGACACTGCTGCGATAATTTGTGTGGAAAGTTGAGGGAAGCCATAACCCGGGGGATGGGACATCGCTCTCATCACACCCCCTTCTGAGGCTAGCAAACCAAAGAGACAAATTTCAGCACCCCGAGAAGAGACTGTTACTGCTGAAAGTGTGTTGGTTTGTATGTGTACACACAGAGTAAATAGTTCAGTATGCTTCCCGTCCGCGTGTAGTCCTCAGTGTGACGATTTGTTTAGTATGTTTTAAAACCTTTCAGCTGCTTAGTATATTCTGTAGCTTGCTAACAAGTTTTCTCCCAGTTTCAGGCTGTTCCTGAGAGAGATAAGTCTGTTGTATTTGAGTTGGCATTTTGTGTCTGTGCCCTTTTAACAGCTTAGATGTGGATAAAGCTACTACCCCAGTTAGGGGACTGTTCAGGTTCAGTCCTGGGGTCTCACGAGCAGCTGTGAGGTCCCACAAGAGGAAGGATGTCATGGACTCACAGGACTCGTGCTCTCTCTTGGCTCTGTATGGTCCCTAGGAGGAATCCCCTTCAGGGCAACAGCCCTTCTCGGGGGTCCACTCTCTCTCAGGGGTTAAGCCATTGTGTATGTAGGCCGGGATTTGTCCCTCTTAGCCTGGGTGTTCTCTCTCCTGGCTTCAGGAGTATTATGATAATAAGCTTTAACACTCTAGCATCTGTTTAAACCTTCTAAGACTACAGCTACACTAGAGAGTTTACAGCGGTGGAGCTGCAGCGATGCAGTGGTGCTGCTGTAAGCTCTCTAATGTAACCACTCTGAGCTGAAGGGAGAGCTCTCCAGTTGGCTTAACTACTCCAGCCCCGTGAGTGGCGGTAGCTATGTCGGTCGGGAGAGCTTCTTCCACCCACATAGTGCTGTCCACACTGGTGCTTAGGTTGGTGTAACTTACATCGCTCGGGGGTGGCTTTTTCTGACCCCTGAGTGACGTAAGTTATACTGCAGCAAGTGCTAGTGTAGACATTGCCTAAGCTAGTTTCATGTTTTTCAAGTTGGTCCTGTCTTTTGTTCTGTCATTTGACTAATTCAGACTGGTTTGCTATTTGAATAGCTGTGGCTAGAGTTAAATCTCTCTTCAGTTGTAGCTGCTGTGAAAGGATTTTATCTGTTAACCCAATAACCAGCTTGTCTGTGATATTTTCAAACTTTGCGTTCCCCAAATCACAGTTTTCAGCCTATCTATGCGGCGCTCTCGTAAAACATTCAAAACTTTCCCCTAGTTTTTGAGTTCTCTGGTGAAAATAAGCTCTTCCATAAGCTGTGTTTCTCTGAGGTATAAAGTATGCATAGAACATAGCCAGACCCCTTTCATAGTCACCTTTGCGACTGTCTTCAGTAAAGTCAAAGGATTTAAAGATATGCTCTGCCAGCTTCCCGTAGCCGACACTAAAGAAGATACCTGCGTCTCTCCAGTTTCTTTGTGCAGCTTGGCAGCAATGTGAAATCTTGTTTCCAGTCTGTCCATGGTGAAGTTTGTGAAAGCTGAAGTTCTCTGGAGCACTGCGGAGTGGTCATGGTGATGAGATCCTGCAACCTTTGTAGCTTTGTTCCTTCTATTTCTGTTCGTAGTTTACTCCAGACACCGTCGTGTTCTTCTGTACCAGACATGGACTGGTCTCAGAGCTTGCTTTTACACACCACGGTCCTTTAATTCTCTGCCAGATATGGCTGAGGTTAGCTTTAAAAAAGGTATTTTACACACATCGCCACCTAGTGGCTGAGCAGTATAATACAGTTTAGCACTCCATTACACAGAGTGTGGGGCTGTCACACTCCAGGTCAGGGGGAAGCCAGGCTGGAGGGGAGCAGGGTGTGGGGTCCTTCACCGAAGCAGGCAGTGTGAAAGCAGGTGGCTTGGTTTGGAAGGGCTGGTGCAGTGTCATTGGTTCTGATGTCGCTCACCAGGTCTTGTCTTTTGCTGGCTACTTAGGGCTCTTCTGCACTGGAAACATTACAGTGGCCCAGTGGCAGCTCTGCAGCTACAGCGCTTCTGTGTAGATGCGACCGACGCCGACAGGAGGGGCAGGAGGGTCAATCCACCTCCCTGAGAGGCAGTAGAGAGGTCACTGAAATACAACATGCAGATGAGTCTTTTCTCTCAGTGCATCAAAAGATGGCAGGGGAGAGCTCACTCAGGCCACTGCTTATATCAGCCAGTGTTTGGAGATCCCCAAGGTGACCAGCCATGGAGACAGAGACTTACCTCATCTCTTTGCTTTCTTTCAGCTTCCATGACAGGATTCCCCATGGCAGGTAAATACAAACATAGGCAGAGGGTGCGGGGGTCTGTCCGTATGTGCGGGGTGCATGCTGCAGTGTGCAGCTCTCTCATAAATTGGGGCGAGGAAGGGCAGAGTTAAGGTTATTTAATCTAGTCATTCAAGTGTAGGACTGGAGACAGGGGTTCAAATCCTGCCTCCTCCAGACTCACTCCATGGTCTCAGCCCATCACTTCCTCAGTTCCCCCCCCCCAAATGAATTGTTAACAAGGTGGGCTGTGTGGCAGAGTGAGCAGAGCACAAGGCATCCTGGCTGTTGGGTACCTGTGGAAATGCTCCTGTCATTCAGTGTCTCAGGGGCTCACCCTTGCCCTGTAAGGCTAGGGATGAGGAGGGCTACCTCAGTGGTTTGAGCATTGGTTTGCTAAACCCAGGGTTGTGAGTTCTATACTTGAAGGGGCCGTTTAGGGATCTGGGGCAAAACTCTGTCTGGGGATTGGTCCTGCCCTGAGCAGGGGGTTGGACTAGATGACCTCCTGAGGTCCCTTCTAACCCTGGTATTCTATAATAAGGCCAATTGAAATTTGGGCTCTGGCAGCGGCTGGCTGAGCCGCGTCAGTCTGGGGTGACTCCAGATTTACCCTGGGGTATGATCTGCCCCAACAGATATTTTTGCCTTTAGTTATTGTTAGAGCTGTTACAGCTTATCCCTGGCTGTGGCTGGTGAGTGGCCCCACCCTTGCAAAGGGCAAGTGGAGGTGCTGTTTACCTAGGGCATGTCTCCGGCGGGTAGCAATCGATCTATTGGGGATCGACTTATCGCGTCTAGTGAAGACACGATAAAATCGATCCCCGATCGCTCTGCCGTTGACCCCAGAAGTCCACCGTGGCAAGAGGCGGAAGCGGAGTTGACGGCGGAGCGGCAGCGGTCGACTCGCCGCCGTCCTCACAGCCAGGTAAGTCAACCTAAAATACACAACTTCAGCTACGCTATTCATGTAGCTGAAGTTGCGTATCTTAGGTCGACCACCCCCCCCCACGTAGTGTAGACCTAGCCCTACACTGGGGTGCTGTGATGCTAGCTGGGACCTGCGGAAGGTGGGGGTGGGGTACGACGAGCTGAGCTGCCGAGGTGCTGTCACCACAGGAGGGTGCTCAGTTCAGCACGGCACCGGCCCTGTTGTTCTGGACGCAATGGAATATAGAGGAGCCCGGTCAGGGCCAATGGAGACTTTGGAGGAGCAGAACTACAGCCCTATGGAATAGCTGCTGTTGGCTCCAGTCAGGCAGGGTCATCGGGGCGCAGACGGGGAGGGAGCCCAGGCAGGGGCAAAGGGCAGTTCTGTCTCCTTACCAATTACGCTCTTTGCCCCTCGGCTGGGAGCCGCTCAGACTGAGGGCTGGTCTGGGCTGCACACACCTGTCCTGTCATGGAGGGGAATTAACCCCAGCAGCTCATTTCACATTTTGGGCATCAGAGAGCTGCAATGGCTGCGACTTCCACTCACTACCAGCTTGGACCCAGGGCCTCAGATGTGAAAGCCCAGTGCCTGTGCCCCCCACACCAGTCACTGCCCCTGCCTGAGCTGGGGCCAAACGGGAACTGGTGCCATCCAGGGGAAAAGCCGCAGGTCTCCTTCTCCCAACATACAGTGTCAGCTCATTCCCCTCGCACAGACTGTACTGGAGCCGGCTTCTCCTGGAGGGAAAGACCCTGTGTCCCATTCTCCATCCCATGAGTCAGCCATTCCCCCATGCCTGGGTCTGGATCAGAGCTGGTGACCTCCAGAGAGGAACCCCCCAGTGTCCTTTTCTCGGCCCCCCTGAGCCCACCAGTCTGCCACACAGGGACTGAATGGAAGCCAGAAAAAACAATAGGGGAAAAGCCCCATATTCCTTTCCTCTAGCCCATCCCTGAGTGTTTATTCCCTTGGGGTATTTGCAGACTCAGGCATCCCAGAACTAACTCAGCTCCGACTGGCGAATGGCCCGAGTCGCTGCTCTGGGAGAGTCGAGGTGCTTCACAACCACCAGTGGGGAACCGTGTGTGATGACAACTGGGACATAAATGATGCTGGAGTTGTGTGCAGGCAGCTGGGCTGTGGGACGGCGTTATCAGCCCCAGGAGGGGCTCAATTCGGGCGAGGATCAGACCCTATCTGGCTGGATGACGTCAACTGCGCAGGAACAGAAGCTGCCCTCTCCGATTGCCGGGCTCGGCCTTGGGGAGAGAATGACTGTAAGCACAGAGAAGATGCCGGTGTTGTGTGTTCAGGTAACCTTCATCTACCACCGTGCGTGTTGCAGGGAGCAGAGTGGGAAGCTCATTAAAGGGCATTGTCCCCTCACAGTCACTGCTGACCCCAACATGGTGCCTGGCGCCCATGCTTCAGGGAGCAATATGGCGATTCCACTAGGGAGCGCTCTCCTCTCAGGCTTGGTCTACACTAAACCCCCAAATCGAACTAAGGTACGCAACTTCAGCTACGTGAATAACGTAGCTGAAGTCGACATACCTTAGTTCGAACTTACCCCCGTCCAGACCCGGCAGGCAGGCTCCCCCGTCGACTCCGCGTACTCCTCGCGGCGAGCAGGATTACCGGAGTCGACGGGGAGCACTTCTGAGTTCGATTTATCGCGTCCAGACTAGACGCGATAAATCGAACCCAGAAGTTCGATTGCCTGCCGCCGAACCAGCGCGGTAAGTATAGACAAGCCCTTAGTCTGTGCTGACCCTAATTCCCCTGTGAGCTTCTATGGGTCTGTAGTGCAGGGAGCAGTGTGGGGGCTCAGTAGAGGATGGTCACACACTCCCCATGAAGTCAGTGCTGGCCCAGATGACTAGGTGACAGCTGGCTGGGAGAGGGGTGGACAAACTTCAACATTGCCCAAGTGATTAGCCTGGTCAGTGGTGGGGAGACCTCGACAGGCAGTGGCTGTGTGCAGAGACCGGTTAGATCTGTCGGTGGGAGGCGCTACGTTCCCCAGCGACACGAGAGATCAGATGCACAGGAACCTCCCTGAGTGTTTATTCCCTTGGGGTGTTTGCAGACTCTGGCATTTCAGAAGTGGCTCCGCTCCGACTGGTGAACAGCTCGAGTCGCTGCGCTGGGAGAGTCGAGGTGCTTCACAACCAGCAGTGGGGAACCGTGTGTGATGACAGCTGGGACTTACAGGATGCCGGAGTTGTGTGCAGGCAGCTGGGCTGTGGGACGGCGTTATTAGCCCCAGGAGGGGCTCGATTTGGGCGAGGGTCAGACCGTATCTGGCTGGATGACGTCAACTGCGCAGGGACAGAAGCTTCCCTCTTCGATTGCAGGGCTCGGCCTTGGGGAGAGAATAACTGTAACCACGGAGAAGATGCCGGTGTTGTGTGCTCAGGTAAGTTGCATCCATCACGTCACTGTGGATGGTGCAGGGATCGGGATGGGAAGCTTTCAGCACAGACCCAGCTCTCCTGTCTGAGTCAGCGCTGACCCCAGTGCCCCAGCATGGTGCTAAGGGCCTGTACTGCAGGGAGCCGGTTCACTGTCACAGTAAGTGTCATTCTTCCCGTAGTGTCAGTGCTGACTCCATTTCCCCCACACAGTTCCACATGCCTGTGCTGCAGGGAGCGGGATGGGGGCTCAGCNTCTGGGTGACGTTTTCAGGGAGCTATGGAGCCAACACATGTAAATTCGATTCTGATGTCAGGCTAAGGCAACAACTAATGACACGGGTGACTGTGCTGAGCTCACAATCACCAAGATGCTTATGCCAGCATCTGCCCCATGGTACTGCACAGTATCACACTGGAGCGAATATCAGCACCAGGAGTGAGGGTGTAAATCTGCTCATCAGGAGGTTCTGCCAGCAGTGCGGGGGGTGATCTTTTTAAGTGCTGTAGTGGGAGCAGTAGGTCAGACTGCCGTCCAGTCTGCCTAACTAGGTGACAGCTGGCTGGGAGGGGAGTGGACAAACTTCAACATTGCCCAAGTGATTAGCCTGGTTAGTGGTGTGGATCCTTTGTCAGGCAGTGGCTGTGTGTAGAGACTGGTCAGATCCGTCAGCGGGAGGCGCTACGTTCCCCAGTGACTTGAGAGATCAGATACACAGGAACCTCCCTGAGTGTTTATTCCCTTGGGTGTTTGCAGACGCTGGCAGCTCAGAAGTGGCTCAGCTCCGACTGGTGAACAGCCCAAGTCGCTGCGCTGGGAGGGTCGAGGTGCTTCACAACCAGCAGTGGGGAACCGTGTGTGATGACAGCTGGGACTTACAGGATGCCGGAGTCGTATGCAGGCAGCTGGGCTGTGGGACGGCGTTATCAGCCCCACGAGGGGCTCGATTTGGGCGAGGGTTAGACCGTATCTGGCTGGATGACGTCAACTGCACAGGGACAGAAGTTGCCCTCTCCGATTGCAGGGCTCGGCCTTGGGGAGAGAATAACTGTAACCACAGAAAAGATGCCGGTGTTGTGTGCTCAGGTAACTTGCATCCATCACGTCACTGTGGGTGGTGCATGGATCGGGCTGGGAAGGTTTCAGCACAGACCCAGCTCTCCTGTCTGAGCCCTGGTCTACACTACGGGGTGGGGAGGGGGCGTATGTTAGGTCGACTTACCTGGCCGTGAGGACGGCAGTGAGTCGACCACTGCCTCTCCCCCATCGACACTAATCTGCCTCTCACAAGCTGGAGTTCTGGAGTCGACAAGGAGTGCCATCACGGATAAATCGATAAATCGATAAATCGATAGATCGATTACTACCTGCTGATCCGACAAGTAGTGAAGACCTGCCCTGAGTCAGCACTGACCCTAGTGCCCCAGCATGGTGTTAAAGGCCTGTACTGCAGGTAGGGGTGTGTCAGTTGGGGGCGCTCTCCGTTTGCAGTTATACTGTCCCTGATGCCCCACCGCGGTGCCATGGGCCCCTAGAATGAGGAAGCCTTGTCTGTGCCTGCTGCGGGGTAGCTCCCTAACTCCCTCGGCCAGAGGCCACACAAGCCGTGCCCTCTAGGCCTTTGGGAGAAGGGTGACATCTCTCCATGTTGGCAATAGGCACACTTTACCCCTCGGCTGTCCGAGCGTACCTCTGCAGCACCCAGTCCCTGTCCCACTGGGCATTCACAGCAGTCACAAAGGAACAAGGTTCCAAGGTGACCAGCTCCACCTCCCATCTCTGCCCCAATCAACACACAGCTCGAGATCCCTTCATAGTCACACCAAGGACAAGTGATTTCAGAGTGTAGAGAGTTGAGGGGTAGGAAGGAGAAAGGTTGGAAAGAAATGGTTCTATGGCCAATAAAATTATAACACGTTGACTAGAGCCTAGACAAGTTGAATGAGATACTTTTCTGTCGGGTAGAGCAAGGCTCAACCCACAATCCTTCCAGGGTTTTACTCCAGGTTTAGCTGTGATCTCCTGTTCCTGAGAGAAATGCTGTCAGCCGCCTCCTGGGAGCTCTTGTCCCCTCTCCTCTTTCTTTGTAGGTACAGACTATTTTCTCCTCCAGAGGCGGTCTGTCTTCGGAGACTTGTGCTGAGGGTCCTTTGTCTTTGTAAATTCTCAGGCCCCCGTTGGGCCGAGGCAGTGAACACAGCTTGTCTCTACAGCTGTGCATTGTTCTATGTGCTGATTGGCTCAGCTAGAAGGGATTGCCATGGCGCAGGTGACAAGCTTCACTTCCACACTTCTGGAGCGTCATATGCTACATTTTACATCTCTCTTCAATTTTGTCCCATACAAACATCTTGTTCCCATTAGGTTGACCAGTGGGCTGCTGGCACTTGGTAGAGAGCTCACATGCCACCTTTGGTGCGCTATTGTGCATATAGCCTCATAGACTCATAGACTTTAAGGTCAGAAGGGACCATTATGATCGTCTAGTCTCACCTCCTGCACAATGTATGCCACAGAATCTCACCCACTCACTCCTGTAACAAACCCCTGACCTATGTTTGACCTATTGAAGTCCTCAACTTGTGGTTTAAAGACTTCAAGGTGCAGAGAATCCTCCAGCAAGTGATCCATGCCCCATGCTGCAGAGGAAGGCGAAAACCCCCCAGGGTCTCTGCCAATCTGCCCTGGAGGAAAATTCCTTCTCGACCCCAAATATGGCGATCAGCTAAACCCTGAGCATGTGGCAAGACTCACCAGCCAGACACCCAGGAAAGAATTCTCTGGAGTAATTCAGATCCCACCCTATCTAGTGTCCCATCATAGGCCATTGGGCATATTTTCCGCTAATAGTCAAAGATCAATTAATTGCCAAAATTATACTATCCCCTCCATAAACTTATCAAGCTTAGTCTTGAAGCCAGATATGTCTTTTGCCTCCACTGCTCCCCTTGGAAGGCTATTCCAGAACTTCACTCCTCTGATAGTTAGAAACCTTCATCTAATTTCAAGTCTAAACTTCCTGATGGCCAGTTTATATCCATTTGTTCTTGTGTCCATATTGGTACTGAGCTTAAATAATTCCTCTCCCTCCCTCCTATTTATCTCTCTGTTATATTTATAGAGAGCAATCATATCTCCCCTCAGCCTTCTTTTGATTAGGCTAAACAAGCCAAACTCTTTGAGTCTCCTTTCATAAGACAGGTTTTCCATTCCTCGGATCATCCTAGTAGCCCTTCTCTGTACCTGTTCCAGTTTGAATTCATCCTTCTTAAACATGGGAGACCAGAACTGCACACAATATTCCAGATGAGGCACAATACCATTATACTGTGCCTTGTATAATGGTACTAACACCTCCTTATCTCTACTGGAAATATCTCTCCTGATGCATCCCAAGACCGCATTATCTTTTTTCACAGCCATATCACATTAGCGGCTCATAGTCATCCTGTGATCAACCAACACTCCGAGGTCCTTCTCCTGCTCTGTTATTTCCAATTTATGCGTCCCCAGTTTATAACAAAAATTCTTGTTCTTAATCCCTAAATGCATGACCTTGCACTTTTCACTATTAAATTTCATCCTATTACTATTAGTCCAATTTACAAGGTCATCCAGATCTTCCTGTATGATATCCCGGTCCCTGTCTGTATCGGCAATACCTCCCAGCTTCATGTCATCCACAAAGTTTATTAGCACATTACCACTTTTTGTGCCAAGGTCAGTAATAAAAAGATTAAATAAGATTGGTCCCATACCGATCCCTGAGGAACTCCACTAGTAACCTCCTTCCAACCCAACAGTTCACCTTTCAGTATGACCCATTGTAGTCTCCCCGTTAAGCTGTTCAAGTTTGGCTTCTACCTCAGATGTGGTAATATCTACCTCCATATCCTCATTCCCATTTGTCATCGCACCATTATCCCTAAGCTCCTCATTAGTCTCATTAAAGACTGAGACAAAGTATTTATTTCGATATTGGGCAATGACTAAATTATCCTTAAGCTCCACTCTGTCCTCAGTGTTTAGCGGTCCCACTTCTTCGTTCTTTGTTTTCTTCTTATTTATCTGGCTATAGAACATTTTACTATTGGTTTTAATTCCCTTTGCAAGGTCCAACTCTACATGGCTTTTGGCCTCTCTCACTTTATCTGCAACCTTGGCTTGAAGTAATTCCAGGCCTCCTCTGCCTTTAGATCCACAAGTTCTTCAGTCCAATCCACTTCCCTAACTAATTTCCTTAATTTTTTAAAGTTAGCCCTTTTGAAATCAAAAACCATAGTCACAGATCTATTTTTGTTTATCCTTCCATTTAGTTTGAACTGAATTAGCTCATGATCACTCGAACTAAGGTTGTCCTCTACAACCATTTGTTCTATGAGGTCCTCACTACTCACCAAAACCAAATCTAAAATGGCATCCCCTCTTGTTGGTTCAGCAACTACTTGGGGAAGGAATCCATCAACTATCGCATCCAGGAAAATCTGAGCCCTATTATTATTACTAGCACTTGTCCTCTAGTCTATATCTGGGAAGTTAACGTCTCCCATGATCACACAATTCCCATTAGTATTTACTACATTGAAAACATTAAAGAGGTCTCTATCCTTATCCAAATTGGATCCCGGCGGTCTATAGCACACCCAAGCACTATCCCAGGGGAGGCTCTAGTACCTTTCTTCCCCAATGTGATTTTTGCTGAGACAGACTCTGTCTTATCCATTCCATCACTTCTTATTTATTTACAGTCTACCTCACAATTGATATACAATGCTACTCCACCCCCTTTGCCTTTATTTCTGTCTTTTCTAAACAGCACATAGCCTTCAATACCTGTACTCCAATCATGACTACTATTCCATCATGTTTCTGTTATCCCTATAATATCTGGTTTCACTTCCTGCACCAATAGCTCTAGTTCCCCCATTTTGTTACCTAGGCTCCTCACATTAATGTATAAACATCTTAATTTTTGCTCTTTGGTTTCTCTCACATTCTTTACCCGATTAGGCACGGACAGTCTACCACCAGTATCACCTATTAGACTGGTATCTACACTACCCTTCCTCCTTAAGTCCATTCTCCTACCCACGGCTGTATCCTTTCTTGCTTCATTTTCTTCCCTCTCAATGTTAAAATCCAGCATGGAGATTACCTGGACATCTCCCAACCATCTCCCCCAAATTCCTAGTTTAAAGCTCTCTTAATCAGTTGTGCCAGCCTCCATCCTAGAAGTCTATTTCCCACCCTAGTCAGGTGAAGTCCATCCCAAGAGAACAGTCCTCTGTCCATGAATGCTTCCCAGTGGCCATACATCCCAAAGCCCTCCTTATAGCACCACTGCCTGAGCCATCTGTTGATCATCATAATCTTGTCAAACCTTTGTTGCCCTTCTCTAGGAACAGGCAGACTCTCACTGAAGATCACCCGAGCCTCGATTTCCTTAAGCGTCTTCCCCAGTCTGGCATAATCTCCCTTGAAACGTTCTAGCGAGAATCTAGCCGTATCATTTGTTCCCACATGAAGGACAATCAGTGGATTCTTTCCCGCTCCTGTTAGGATCCTCTTCAGCCTCAGGTCCACATCCCGTATCTTAGCACCCGGCAGACAGCACACCCTTCTGTTCTCTGGATCAGCTCTAGTTACAGGCCTGTCTGTTCTTTTCAGTAAGGAATCCCCAATCATGTAGACCTGCATTTTCCTAGTGATGGTGTGATTCTCCGGTCTATCCCCTGCTCCCTCTGGGTGCAAGTCCTCTCGATTTCTCTGCAACCCATCCCGTATCCTCCTGGGGCTCATATTTGGTGTTGTTATCTCCATTGACTCTTCCTGTAGGACTAGCTGCTCTTCTCTTCTTCCTTGCCCTCTCACCTTCAGTGACCACCTGCTGTGCCCCTTCTTCATTTTCCAACTCCGCAAACCTGTTCCTGAGCTCTATTTCTCCTTCACTAGCCCATCTTTTCCTCTGCCTGGCTCTCTTAGTCACATGCTTCCACTTTCCTCTCCCAGCAGTCTCCCCTCAGAGTTCTTTGGTCCTGCTTCCATCTGCAAGTCTGAGCTTTTCCCTTCAGCCTCCTCATGTCTTTGCTCCATCATCTGCTTGATCCCCTTCTAAACTCAATCAGAGTTTCCACCTGCATCGCCAGTCCTCGGATCTTTTCTTCCATCAGCTCTATCAGGTGGCACTTCATGCAGACGGAACTCTTTTCAGGTAACCCCTGCAGGATCATGTACATGCCGCAGCTTCCACATCCAGTCATCTTCAATGTGTCTTCCACTGCTTGGGTCACTACCACTGCTGCCTCTGTATCTGTCATAGCCTTCTCACCTAAGTCCTGTTAGTCCAAGAAACACAAACAAAACCAAAACACCACCACCCACAACAAAACAAACCCCCAATGAACACGAAAACACTGCCAGACCAGCACACACTCCCTTCACTACCCTGTCTATTCCTCTGCCTGGCTCTCTTAGTCTTCCCCGCAAACTCCCCTTGCAAACTCCAACTTAAACTCCCCTGTTTACAGCTCTGTTTGCTGGCTCCTCTGCCTCTGCAGCTGTCTATGTCTATATCTCACTCAGGGGATCCCTGTATAACTCTAGGCATCCCTGTGCGCTCTGACAGTTGGCGTCCACTTATCTCTGGGCCAGACTCCTCTGCAGCACAATGGGGACCTGGGGAACTTCAGCTTCCACTGGTTGGATTTGGTGTCAATGGAGCCTGCAGCAGCTCACGCAAACTAAAAATCCAGGGCCAGTTTCTCAAGAGTCCGGTTCCGAATCACTGTTTTCCGGCAGATTTGCATTTCAGGGAATTAATCCTGAACCTATAACTTCCCCAAGAGTTGGACACAGGAGACGCAATTTTTCCTCACTTCCTGCCCTACACAGCTTACATATTTCCCTGTCCTGTTTCTCAGCTGCCCTGTCCTACCCCAGAAGTGGCTGCATGTCAGTGGGGAGAGTCTTCTTCTTTTGTGTATGTCACAAGTCGATATCTATGTAACCCTTCTGCCAGTGGCGTCAGAAGCGACCAGAGCCAGGTTCAATATCTAGATGTTCCTTTCCAGCAATACAACACAGATCCGGCTTCAGCACCCACCCAGTAACCTGGGACAATTACACACCACCCCTTGGGTGCTTCCTACAGGGGAAAGCTTCCCCTCTTGCAAGCACAGAGTCTCAGCGCAGAAAAGAAACTTTTTTATAAAAGGAAGGAAGGTCCCCGACATTAACTTGGGAAAATGCCACAAATAGGATTTATAAACATAAAACCATGAGCAAAACACCTCCCCCAGAGTACGTTGGGCAGTGTCTTTTACCTCAGGTTCTTGAGTCCAGCAACCAAAAATTCCTTTAAGGTGCCGCTCTCTTCTTCCTCCACTGCACTGCACTTGCAGTGGTTGTTGTCCTTGGTTAGTGAAGACCCAGAGTTCAGAGGTGCAGCTGTGTGAGTTTAGCTCCCACCATGGGGGCAGGGAGGAGAGCGCCTGGCTCACTCTGCTGTCTGGGTGCTTGCTCTGGTGGCAGGTGCCCTGCCAGCCACTCACCACTCTGCTCGCCCTCACCTTCTGCTGCCCCTACTGTAACCTCTGCAGGTTGCTCTCTTCAGTCTCCACCCAGCTCTCAGTGACAGTCACCTCTTAGTGGGGAAACCTCAGTGCTGAAGCAGGCAGGGCAAAAACACTGTCTCACAGCAGGTGATTTCAGCTCTAGTGATCACTTGAACCAAAAAGACTCATAATGGAGCCTTAATTAACTCTATCTTTGAAGAGTGGTGAGGAGCAAATTAAGATTAAGATTAGGTGAGGGGCCTAGACCTCTTACACAGTACGCACACACCTCAGCAGGAACATCCATCTCCACTTCCTCTCATTCTTGATGGGGGTCTGGTGTCTGAGCTCCCTGGTTAGTGAGTTCAGTTCAGTTGTGGGTGACCCACTCAGTCAGGGCAGGCTAAGCACAGTTCTGCTGCCCTTTACTCAGACAATCAGGACAACAACATTTCACTACCCTTGCATTGAAGTACTACAGTGATTTGTAACCCAGTACCAGCCAACAAAGCTCTGTAGGCTGGATACCTAGGCAGAGTGGGTGTGTTCTTGTAAACACAATCTGGTCCTGAAGCCTTTTCTAAGGGGGATGGACTCTGGGTGACGTTTTCAGGGAGCTATGGAGCCAACACATGTAAATTCGATGCTGATGTCAGGCTAAGGCAACAACTAATGACATGGGTGACTGTGTTCAGCTCCCAGTCACCAAGATGTTAATGCCAGTATCTGCCCCACAGCACTGCACACATCGCACTGGAGCAGATACCAGCACCAGGAGTGTCGGTGTAAATCTGCTCCCCAGGAGGTTCCTGCCAGCCGTGCGGGAGGTGATCTTTTTAAGTACTGTAGTGGGAGCAGTAGGTCAGACTGCAGTACAGTCGGCCTAATTTGATGACAGCCTAACTAGGTGAGAGCTGGCTGGGAGGGGAGTGGACAAACTTCAACATTGCCCAATGTTTAGGTTGGTCACTTGTGGGGAGCCCTTGACAGGCAGTGGCAGAGACCGATCAGATTCGTCTGCAGGAGGCACTAAGTTCCCCAGCCACATGAGAGATCAGATGCACAGGAACCTCCCTGAGTGTTTATTCTCTTGGGTGTTTGCAGACGCTGGCATCTCAGAAGTGGCTGAGCTCCGACTGGTGAACAGCAGGAGTCGCTGCGCTGGGAGGGTCGAGGTGCTTCACAACCAGCTGTGGGGAACCGTGTGTGATGACAGCTGGGACTTACAGGATGCCGGAGTTGTGTGCAGGCAGCTGGGCTGTGGGACGGCGTTATCAGCCCCAAGAGGGGCTCGATTTGGGAAAGGATCTGACCATATCTGGCTGGATGACGTGAACTGCACAGGGACAGAAGTTGCCCTCTCTGATTGCAGGGCTCGGCCTTGGGGAGTGAATAACTGTACCCATGGAGAAGATGCCGGTGTTGTGTGCTCAGGTAACTTGCATCCATTATGTCACTGTGGGTGGTTCAGGGATCGGGCTGGGAAGCTTTCAGCATAGACCCAGCTCTCCTGTCTGAGTCAGCGCTGACCCCAGTGCCCCAGCATGGTGCTAAGGGCGTGTATTGCAGGTAGGGGGGTGTCAGTTGGGGGCGCTCTCCGTTTGCAGTTGTGCTGGCCCTAATACCCCAGTGTGGTGCCATGGGCCTCTAACATGAGGACGCCTTGTCTGTGCCCACTGGCGGCAGCTCCCCGCCTTCCTCGGCCACAGGCCACACAAGCCATTCCCTCTAGGCCTTGTGGAGGGGGTGGCAATATGCACACTTCATCCCTGAGCCCTCCGAGTGTCCTCCTGCAGCACCTAGTCCGTGTCTCCCTGGGCATTCACAGCAGTCACAGATCTACTGCTCCCAAAGGACCAAGGTGACCATCTCCACCTCCGATCTCTGCCCCAATCAACACACAGCTCCAGATTCCTTCACAGTCACATCAAGGACAAGTGATTTCACAGAGTGTAGAGATTCGAGGGGTAGCAAGGAGAGGGGTTGGAAAGAAATGGTTCCATGGCCAATAAAATCATACCACGCTGACTAGAGCGTAGACTCATTAAACAAGATACTTTTCTGTCTGGTTGACCAACGCTCACCCGTGCAGTCCTTCCAGGGTTTTACTCCAGGCTTGGTTGTGATCTCCTTTTCCTGAGACAAATGCTGTCAGTTGCCTCCTGGGTGAAAGGGAGTTCTTGTCCTCTCTCCTCTTTCTTTGTAGGTACAGACCACTGTTTCTTCCCAGAGGAGGTCTCTGTTCGGAGACTTGTGCTGAGGGTCCTTTGTCTTTGTAAATTCTCAGGCCCCCACTGGGCCCAGGCAGTGAATATAGCCTGTCTCCATGGCTGTGTTGTATGTGCTGATTGGCTCTATGGGAGGGATTGCCATGGTGCAGGTTAAAAGCTTCACTTCAACACTTCTAGAGCATCACCTTCTATATTTTACTTCTCTCTTCAACTATGTCCCATAGAAACATCTTGCTCCCATTAGATGGTCCAGCAGGCTGCTGGCTTTTGGTAGAGACCTCACATACCACCTTTGGTGAGCTATTGTACATATATCTCACCCAGGGGATCCTTGTATAACTCTAGGCATCCCTGTGCCCTCTGCCAGTTGGCGTTGTGAAGCAAGGAGATTCTTTCCCCCAAGAATCAGGCAGCACAGACAATACTGAAGAGGTTTATTCACAGCACCGAAAAGACTCATAAATAGATTCAAAAGTATGATGTTACAGTGAGCAGTTATATAAATTTTCTTATTATTCCATTTGCGTTTATTGTGTACTTACAGAGAGAAACATTGTTTCAGCAAAAGAGAGGGAGGCAAAGAACACTTAACCCAGATAATGACAGGAACAGAACATACGCATAGAAACCATCCTGATTACATCAATTATTTATGACTACCCTGAAGGGGAAGGGGTGGGGTGGGATGGGGATAGGGATGAATGTTCACAGATATCTGGAGAGCAGCGGAGGGTTTGTACTGGTCTTCCTTACTGAGAGGCCAAGTTACAGGGTGGACATCTGACCATTTAAGTTATCAAGTGTTTACAGCTGCCATTGTCCTTGGGCCTGCTTGTTAGTTACCTGGGTTTCTGCCTCAGCTGCTAACTGAATTTTTAACTCTTGCCTAACAGCGTCTACTTATCTCTGGGCCAGACTCCTCTGTGGCACAATGGGGATCTGGGTAACTGCAGCTTCCACTGGTCGGATTTGGTGTCAACGGAGCCTGCAGCCGCTCACTCAAACTAAAAATCCAGGGCCAATTTCTCAAGAGTCTGGTTCCTAATCACTGCGTAACGGCGGATTTGCATTTCAGGGAATTAGTCCTGAAGTTGTAACTTCCCCAGGAGCTGGACACAGGAGACACAATTCTTCCTCACTTCTGGCCCTACACAGCTTACATATTTCCCTGTCCTGTTTCTCAGCTGCCCTGTCCTACCCCAGAAGTGGCTGCATGTCAGTGGGGGAGTCTTCTTCTTTGTTTCTAAGTAGCAGCCGTGTTAGCCTGTATCCGCAAAAAGAACAGGAGTATTGTGACACCTTAGAGACTAACAAATTTATTTCAGCATAAGCTTTTGTGGGCTACAGCTCACTTCTTCGGATTGTCACAAGTCGATATCTATGTAACCCTTCTGCTAGTGGCATCGGAAGCGACCATGGCCGGGTTCAATATCTAGGGGTTCCTTTCCAGCAATATAAAACAGATCCGGCTTGAGCACCCACCCAGTAACCTGGGACAAGTACACATCCACCCCATGGGTGCTTCTACGAGGCAAAGTTTCCTCTCTTGTAAGCACAGAGTATTTTTTAATAAAAGGAGGGAAGTCCCCCGGCATTAACTTGGGGAAAAGCAACAAACAGGATTTATAAACATAAAACCATGAGCAAAACACCTCCCCCAGAGTATTTTGGTCNAGAGCTCATTCCCACCTTGCTTACCTCTAGCTTGTTCAGCCATCTGACTGTGCATCCTCAAGGTCCAGTCTTCTAACGGGGCTCTCCTCCACCACGTGTGACTGCCTGTATTGCTGCCCCTCAGGCACACTGAGAAGATCAGGCTAAGCCAAATTTCTGCATTGTAAATTCTGTGTTTTGTAAATACTATCTGCTCCTGAAGCCTTTGCCCCTCCCCAGCTCATCACTAGCTGTCAGGGGAGAGCTGTCAGTGTGACAGTTTCAGGGAGCTATGGAGCCAACACATGTAAATTCGATGCTGATGTCAGGCTAAGGCAACCACCAATGACACGGGTGACTGTGCTCAGCTCCCA
>NW_023260511.1:4928910-4967084 GCF_013100865.1 Trachemys scripta elegans
TGGGAGGGGAGTGGACAAACATCATCATTGCCCAAGTGATTAGCCTGGTCAGTGGTGGGGAGCCCTTGATTGGCAGTGGCTGTGTGCAAAGACCGGTCAGATCCATCAGCGGGAGGTGCTACGTTCCCCAGTGACATGAGAGATCAGATGCTCAGGAACTTCCCTGAGTGTTTATTGCCTTGGGTGTCTGCAGACTCTGGCATATCAGAAGTGGCTCAGCTCCGACTGGTGAACAGCCCAAGTCGCTGCGCTGGGAGGGTCGAGGTGCTTCACAACCGTCAGTGGGGAACCGTGTGTGATGACAGCTGGGACTTACAGGATGCCGGAGTTGTGTGCAGGCAGCTGGGCTGTGGGACGGCGTTATCAGCCCCAGGAGGGGCTCGATTTGGGCAAGGATCTGACCGTATCTGGCTGGATGACGTCAACTGCACAGGGACAGAAGTTGCCCTCTTCGATTGCAGGGCTCGGCCTTGGGGAGAGAATAACTGTAACCACAGAAAAGATGCTGGTGTTGTATGCTCAGGTAACTTGCATCCATCACGTCACTGTGGGTGGTGCAGGGATCGGGCTGGGAATCTGTCAGGAGAGACCCAGCTCGCCTGTCTGAGTCAGTGCTGACCCCAGTGCCCCAGCATGGTGGTAAGGGTCTGTACTGTAAGGAGCCATTTTGGGTTCACAGTAAGTGTCTCTCCTCCCATGGTATCAGTGCTGACCCCATTTCCCCACACAGTTCTACAGGCCTGTGCTGCAGGGAACGGGATGGGGGCTCAGTAGGGGGTGCTCTCCCCTCTAAGTCAGTGCTGGGCCAGTGCCCCAGCACTCCACTTAGGGTCTATGCTGCAGGGAGCACTACGTGTTCCTCTGTGAGAGACCCTCCCGGCTACAGCACAATGGGGCGCTGGGTAACTGTAGATCCCATTTGTGTGATTTCGGGTTGAATGGATCCTGCAGCCACTCAAGGATACCTTTATGATGTGTGGGGTTCCTATCTATTTCACTCTGGGTGATTTACATCTCAGCTAATTACCCATAAAGTTGTAATATACCCCACTGTTTTGACTGGAGACAGGGTTCTTCCTAACTACCTCTCCTACGCAGCTCATGAGTTTGTGTGGCCTGTCTCTCTGTTCCACTCCACAGGGTGGCTGCATGGTAGTGGTGGGGAGCAAGGCTGTCAAGTTATTAAAAAGATAATCATGATTAATTGTGAGATAAATACATTATCATTATTAATTGTACACTTAATCGCATCTTTACAGAATAATAGAATACTATTTATTTCAATTTTTTGAGATGTTTTCTACATTTTCAAATATATTGATTTCAATTATAACAAAGAATAGAAAGTGTACAGTGCTCACTTTATATTTATTTTTGATTACACATATTTGCACTGTAAAAAAGAAAGAAAACAAATATTATTCTCAGTTCACCTCATACAAGTACTGTAGTGCAATCTCTTTATCAGGAATGTTGAACTTAAAAATGTAGAATGATTTACAAATAATAACCATAATCAAAAATAAAACAATGTAAAATTTTAGATCCTACAAGTCCACTCAGTCCTACATCTCATTCAGCCAATCGCTCAGACAGAGAAATTTGTTTACCTTTGCAGGAAATAATGCCGCCTGCTTCCTGTTTACAATGTTACCTGTAAGTGAGAACAGGCATTCACATGGCACTGTTGTAGCTGGTGTAGCAAAATATTTATGTGCCAGATGAGGTAAAAATTCATTTGTCCCTTCACGCTTCGACCACCATTCCAGAGAACATGCGTCCATGCTGATGATGGGTTCTGCTCGCTAACGATCCAAAGCAGCGCAGATCGACAAATGTTCATTTTCATCATCTGAGTCAGATGCCAACAGTAGAAGGTTGATTTTCTTTTTTAGTGGTTCAGGTTCTGTAGTTTCCACATTGGAGTGTTGCTCTTTTAAGACTTCTGAAAGCATGCTCCACACCTTGTCCCTCTCAGATTTTGAAATGCACTTCAGATTCTTAAACCTTGGGTTGAGTGTTGTAACTAGCTTTAGAAATCTCAGATTGGTTCTGTGATGTTCCCCTCTGGTGTTATCTGGACTGGTGATCTGCTAGGTCACTCCAATCCTTGACTGTGGGAGCCAGCCTTTCCCTGCTCTGCTGTGAGTACCCCCACTTCTGGGCTCTTCACACACAGCCTCTGACATGTAAGCTGCTCCTTGGATTATGCAACCAAATGACACTAGCCAATATTGCCGGTCCCAGACACAACCCTAGGAACCTCCTTCTTGCACTCTCCAGTTTTGCCCGCTGGACGCTGCAAGCTTATATGAGTTCATCAATTTAACAAAGAAATTGGGATGTACCAGGCTTGTTATCACAAGGGGAATCTCTGACATGCTTCAAACCAAACACGCTGCTTCAGATTGAACTAACAAACTGAGTTATTAACTATGAAGATAGATTTTAAGTGATTATAAGTCAAAACAGAACAAGTCGTATTTTGTCAGATTAAATGAAAGCAAAACACAGTAAAATCTGTTTTTTCCATCACTTCGCCAACAGGAAAGCTCTATAAATTGGTGTTTCTGATCTTAATTGAAATGCCCGTTTATAGTCCGTTTGGCGTGGTGCCGGCAGGGTGCTGGGGTGCAGGAGTGAGTGTGGAGCGCAGGCTTTGGAGGGGTCTTAGTACGTGGGAGGGGATGCGATGTGTAAGATCCATGGGCCGCTCACCTTGGATGACTCCCCGTAAGCGTCGACCTGTCCTGAGCTCTGGCTACTCCTAAGCAGAGGCGTGCCAGGTGGCTCTGCATTTTGCCCCCCCATGCCAGCTGCACAGCTCCTATTGACTGGCAACCATGGCCAATGGGAGCTGCGGGGGTGGCACGTGCTGGCGGATATAGTGCACCAAGCTGCCTGCCGCGCCTTCACCCAGGAGGATCCGGGACAAGTTGTTGCTTGCGGCGAGCCACCTGAGGTGAGTGCCTGCACTTGATACCGTGCCCCAACTGCCTACCCCGAGCCCCCTCCTGCACCCAAACATCCTCCCAGAGCCCGTACTCCACACCCCCTTGTGTGCCCCAACTCCCAGCCCCACACTCCCTCCCGCACCCAAACTCCCTTCCTCTTAGTTAACCAGCATTTTTCATTTACTTGCACCCCCCGTTTCCTCAACATGCCGGATAAAACAACTTTAACTGTAATAATATAAAGTGAGAACTACACACATCGTATTCTGTGTTGTAATTGAAATCAATATATTTGAAAACATAGAAAATATGCAAAATATTTAATAAATTGCAATTGATATTCTATTGTTTAACAGTGCGATTAAAACTGCGATTAGTGATCAATCTTTTTTATCATGATTTTTTTTTTGAGTTAATCGTGTAAGTTAACCGTGATTAATTGACAGGGAGTGAACCCCTAACAGGCTGTTGCAGAGGCTGTTGAAACCCATCAGTGGGAGTTGCTATGTTCTTCTTTGCATGATTTCTCATGTTCATACCAATAGGTGTGCGCGCCCCATGCACGATCATCGGAAGGTTTTTCCCTAGCGGTACCCATCGGGTTGGCTGTGGAAACCCCTGGAGTGGCGTCTTCATAGTGGTGTATATAGTTCCCTGCAGACCTGCCATGTTCTCAGTTCCTTCTTACTGCCAGTGATGGTCGTTGGAGCAGCTGAGTCTCTTGCATTCACAAGTGCCTACCTAGTGGTTAGGGTGACCAGATGTCCTGGTTTATAGGGACAGTCCCGATTTTGGGGTCTTTTTCTTATACAGGCTCCTATTACCCCCCATCCCCCTCCCGATTTTTCACACTTGCTGTCTGGTCACCCTACTAGTGGTTCCCTTTTCTTAGTTGTAGATAGTTAATAGTTAGTTATATAGTAGTTTATAGTAAGTTGGGCTCACTTTGGGGGTCTTTCCCCACACCCCAGTTTCCCCAGGCACCTGGGCATGCCTCGGTCACAGGGGTTTAAGGTGTACGAGAGGTGTGCGAAACCTATGCCCACAAGCGATTCGCATGCTCCTTGTCTCAAGTGCCTCGGAGACGGTATCAGACAGACAAGTGCCCAGTTTGCAGGAGCTTGAGACCCAGGACTAAGAGAGAACAGGACTATCATTGAAAGCTCCTCCTGATGGAGTCGGCTCTCCGCACCCAGCCGGCACTGGAAATGCCACCTCATCATTGGTGCGCAGCCCCCCGGCCTTGGTGTTGGATTTCCTGGCAGCAGGAAAGGACTCCTCCAAGGAGCACCAGCACTGCTGCCCTGCTCGTAAGGCCAGTGCTACCAGGTGGCATCCTGGAGTTGGACCCGATGGTGGACATCCTTTCCCTGGACTATCCATCTAGGGTGCCCTTGCCCCAATAAGAACGATCCAGAATACTACTAGGATGCTCTGGCAGATTCCGGCCTCAATACCACCCACTGCTAAAGGGGTGGAGAGATGCTATTTTTTGCCAAAGAAAGGGTACAAACACCTTTTCACCCACCCCCAACTGGGGATTCTGGTGATCTTTGCGGCAAATCATAAGGAGCGACAGGGGCAGCCAGGTCCCACCCCAAAGTCACAGGATGCTAAGAAGCTGGATATTTTCGGCCGAAAGGTCTACTCGACCGGGGGGCTCCAGCTTCGAGTGGCCAACCAGCAAGCGGTACTCAGCTGCTTCCAATTCCTGGAGCTTGTTAGCAAAATTCCAGGCATTACTCCCAGCTGACTCTCACAAGGAGTTTAGCACGTGCCTCGAGGAGGGCAGAGTGGTCTCGAGAACATCCCTCCAGGCCACGTTAGATGAGGCAGACTCAGCGGCTTGGACTATGGCCACCGCTATTACAAGGAGGTGCAGTGTGTGGCTGAAGGTGTCTGGGATACCACATGAAGTTGAGAACACGATCCAGGACCTCCTCTTTAACCGTGCAGGCCTGTTTGCCCAAAATATGGATTCTTGCCTGCACAACCTTAAGGACTCGAAGTGACTTTAAAACCTTTGGGGATCCACACCCCTGCACCCCAAAGAAAGCCATTTAAGCCTCAGCCCCCGTCTCACTTCTGCTCTGGGCCAAGGCCAGAGTTTGGCCAAACAGCCCCCAGGCCCGAAGCCAAACTTTTGAAGATGCACCCGAGGATGGAGCATCAGTATTGAATTTGGATCCTTACCCTCCCTTTGTGAATTGATTCTCCCGCTTCTACCGTGCATGGTCCCAGATCACTTCAGATCGCTGGGTCCTGAGCACGGTACAGATGGGATATTTTATCCAATTCTGTTCCCTCCCGCCCTCCCACCCCCTTTCCCAGTTTCTTTTCAGGGACCCTTGTCATGAACTACTCCTCTTGCAGGAGGTGCAATCGCTCCTCGCTCTAGGGGCAATAGAGGAGGTTCCTCAGGAGTTCAGGGGCAAGAGGTTCTACTCCCGCTATTTCCTCATCCCCAAGGCCAAGGGTGGGCTCCGGCCTATCCTGGATCTGTGAGACCTCAACACATTCATGAGGAAAGTGAAGTTTCACATGGTATCTCTGGCTCCCATCATTCCTTCCCTGGATCTGGGGGACTGGTACGCCGCACTCGACTTGAAAGATGTGTACTTTCATATCTCCATTATCCTGGCCCACAGACATTTTCTTCGATTTGTGGTCAGTGGCCAGCACTACCAGTTCAGAGTGGTCCTGTTTGGGCTCTTGGCGGCCCCCCGGGTATTCACAAAGTGTATGGCGATCATTGCAGCCTTCCTCCACAAACGGCAGATGCAAGTATTCTCTTACCTGGACGACTCGCTTATCACGGCCGAGTCGCAAGCACAGGCTGCAGAGCATGTGTCTCTGGCTTGGGCCACATTCCACAGGCTGGGCCTCATATTGAAATTGCCCAATCCACCCTAGCCCCGACGCAGAGAATAGAATTCATAGGAGCTCTCTTGGGCTCAACACAGGCCAGGGCGTTCCTGACCAAGCACTTCCAAGTGCGCTTCCAAGCACTCATGGGCATTATCGAAAACCTTAACCGATTCCACACAACCATGGCCAGAAATTGCATGAAACTGTTGGGGCATACGGCGGCCTGCACATACATGATCAAGAACACCAGGTTATGCCTTCGCTCCCTCCAGCTGTGGTTGGCACGAGTACACAGGCCAAGCAGGGACCCAATGGACAGAATACTTACCCTCCCCACTCTCATTCTTGAGTCTCTCCACTAGTGGCTGCAGCCACAAGTGGTCTGTGTGGGAGTACCCTTTGCCAAACCTCAACCTACGCTATCGCTAGTCACGGACGCCTAGGCGCTCAGTTGGGGAGCGCACCTGGGCAATATCAGAACCCAAGGCCTATGGTCCCACGCAGAACTATCGCTGCATATCAATGTAAGGGAGCTGAGGGCGGTTCATCTGGCATGCGAAGAGTTCCAGGCCCGCCCTCAGGGCGCATGTGTGTTGGTGCTGACAGACAACACTGCAGCGATGCTCTATATAAACAAATAGGGTAGTGCTTTGAACTCTCTCCGAGCTAGGAAGCCCTTGAGCTGTGGGACTTTTGCATGGCTCACTCGATACACCTAGAGGTGTTGCATCTTCCGGGCGCAGAAAACAAGCTAGCCAATTGCCTCAGCCGCTCGTTTCACAGTCACCTCAGGCCAGACATCGGACAGTCCATTTTTCATAGACCTCTACGAGATGTGGAGCAACAGGAAGTGCCAGCGATTCTGCTCTTTCCTGAACCACAGCCCAGGCTGCATCGCAGACGCCTTTCACCTTTCATGGACAAGTCACCTGCTGTACACAGAGTCCTCCTTAAGACTTGCTGGGACAGAGCTTCAATTATCCTCATAGCGCCAGCGTGGCCCCGCCAGCACTGGTTCACCATGCTGATGAACCTCTCAGTGGACAGACTAGTAGCCCTTCCTGTGTGCCTGAGCCTCATCACACAGGACCACAGACACCTACAACACCCCAACCTGGAGTTCCTCCACCTCATGGCGCGGAAATTCTATGGCTGAACCCTCTTGAGCTTCAGCGTTCAGACCCAGTGAGGGAGGTCCTGCTGGGAAGTAGGCAACCCTCCACTCATGACACGTACCTGGCAAAATGGATGTTCTTCTCCATCTGGTCTCTTCAGAGGAGCACTGCACCACAGCTAGCTCCAATTCCCCTGGTTTTGGACTACCTGTTATACCTCCAGCTGCAGGGGTTGGCAATATTATCTCATAGGGTACACCTGGCTGCCATTTCGGCCTTCCACCTGCGGGCAGCAGGTAGGTCAGTCTTCGGCAATCCCATGGTGGGCTGGTTTCTCAAGGGCTTGGACAGACTTTATACCCAGGTACAATGGCCCATTCCCCAGTGGGACTTCAACCTGGTCCTGTCCACACTCATGGGGCCCCGTTTCAAGCCCATGACGACCTGCCCTCTGTCCTACGTTTCCTGGAAGGTGGCCTTTCTGGTGGCCATAACCTCGGCCAGAAGGGTATCCCAACTCCGAGCGCTGACTTCCAAGCCCCCCTATATGGTCTTTTATAAAGACAAGGTGCAGCTACGCCCTCACCCTGCGTTTCTGCCAAAGTTAGTCTCCCAGTTTCATGTGAACCAGGACATATTTTTACCTGTGTTCTTTCCTAAGCCACATATCAGTAACAGAGGGCGCATGTTCCATTCTCTGGCCGTCAGGCATCCTCTAGCATTCTATACTGAGCACACAAAGCGATTTCGTAAGTCACCACAGTTCTTTATTGCAATCGCAGAAAGGATGAAGGGGCTTCTGATCTCGTCCCAGTGCATTTCATCATGGATCATGTCCTGTATCAGGACTTGCTACGACCTGAATAAAATTCCAGTCCCTTCGCTTATGGTGCACTCTACGAGAGCGCAGACATCGTCCACAGCATTCCTGGTACAGGTCCCTATCAAGGAAATATGCAAGGCAGCAATGTGGTCCTCTGTCCACACCATCACGTCACACTACACCATTACCCAACAGGCAAGGGACGATGCAGCCTTTGGCAGAGCAGTCCTGCATTCCTCAACCAGGTGAACTCCAACCCCTCCCCAAGGAAAACTGCTTGGGAGTCACCTATTGGAATGCACATGAACAATCACTTGAAGAGAAAAACGGTTATCTAACTCTCGTAACTGTTGTTCTTCAAAATGTGTTGCTCATGTCCATTCCAAAACCATCTGCCTTCCCTCTGTTGGAGTATTCCGGCAAGAAGGAACTGAGCAGGCAGCGGGTCTGCTGGGACCTATATACACCGCCATGAATGTGCCACTCCAGGGGTCTCCACAGCCTACCTGACGGGTACTGCTAGGGGAAAAAACCTCGGGGATAAAATCATATCACACTGACTAGAGCCTAGCCTCATTGAACAAGATACTTTTCTGTCTGGTAGAGCAACGCTTACGCCACAGTCCTTCCAGGGTTTTAGTCCAGGCTTGGCTGTGATCTCCTGTTCCTGAGAAAAACGCTGTCAACCGCCTCCTGGGTGAAAGGGAGCTCTTGTCCCCTCTCCTCTTTCTTTGTAGGTACAGGTCATTGTCTCTTCCCAGAGGAGGTCCCTCTTTAGAGACTTGTGTTGAGGTTCCTCTGTCTTTGTAAATTCTCAGGCTCCCACTGGGCCCAGACAGTGAATATAGCCTGTCTCCATGGCTGTGCATTGTTCTATGTGCTGATTGGCTCAGCCGAAGGGATTGCCATGGCGCAGGTGACATGCTTCACTTCAACACCTCATATTCTACATTTTACATCTCTCTTCAACTATGTCCCATACAAACATCTTCCCCGGTTAGTTTGACAAGCAGTCTGCTGGCTCTTGGCAGAGACCTCACAACCCACCTTTGGTGAACTATTGTGCATATAGCTCACCCAGGTGATCCCCGTATAACTCTAGGCATTCCTGTGCCTTCTGCCAGTTGGCGTCTATTTCTAGGCCAGACTCCTCTGTGGCACAATAGGGACCTGGGTAACTGCAGCGTCCACTGGCTGGATTTGGTGTCAATGGAGTCTGCAGCCGCTCATTCAAACTAAAAATCCAGGGCCAATTTCTCAAGAGTCCGGTTCCTAATCACTGTGTTCCGGCGGATTTGCATTTCAGGGAATTAGTCCTGAAATTGTAACTTCCCCAAGAGCTGGACACAAGAGAGACAATTATTCCTCACTTCCTGTACTACACAGCCTACATATTTCCCTGTCCTGTTTCTCAGCTGCCCTGTCCTACCCCAGAAGTGGCTGCATGTCAGTGGGAGGAGTCTTCTTCTTTTGTGTATATTACAAGTTGATATCTATGTAACCCTTCTGCCAGTGGTGTTGGAAGGGACCAGGGCCGGTGTCAATAACTAGAGGTTCCTTTTCAGCAATATAACACAGATCCAGCTTGAGCATCCACCCAATAACCTGATACAATTACACAAAATCCACTGGGTGTTTCTACGAGGCAAAGTTTCCCCTCTTGGAAGCACAGAATCTCAGTGCAGAAAAGGAACTTATTAATAAAAGGAGGAAAGGGCCCCAACATTAACTTGGGAAAATGCCAGAAACAGGATTTATAAACATAAAACCATGAGCAAAACACCTCCCCAAGAGAATGTTGGTCAGTGTCTTTTGCCTCAGGTTCTTGAGTCCAGCAACTAAATTTCCTTTAAGGTGCCCGTCCCTTCTTTCTCCACCCCACCCCACTCACAGTGATTGTCCTTTGTTAGTGAAGACCCAGAGTTCAGAGGTGCAGCTGTGTGAGTTTAGCTCCCACAATGGGGGCGGGGAGGAGAGCGCCTGGCTTGGTCTGCTGTCTGGGTGCTTGCTCTGGTGGCAACTGCCCTGCCAGCCACTCACCACTCTGCTCGCCCTCACCTTCTGCTGCCCCCGGCCTCTCTACTGTGACCTCTACAGGTCTCTCTCTTGAGGCTCCACCCAGCTCTGAGAGACTGTCAGCTTTTGGAGGGGAACTCTCACTCACAGCAGGTGATTTCAACTCTAGTGATCACTTAAACCAAAATGATTCCTAATGGAGCCTTCATTAACTCTATCTTTGAAGAGTGGTGAGGGGCAGATTAAATGATGCCTAGACCTCTTACACAGTACGCACACACCTCAGCAGGAACACCCATCTCCACCTCCTCTCATTCTTGATAGGGGGTCTGGTGTCTGAGCCCCCTGGTTAGTGAGTTCCGTTCAGTTCAGAGTGACCACCTCAGTCAGGGCAGGCTCAGCACAGTTCTGCTGCCTTTTACTCACGACAACTACATTTTACTACCCCTGCATTGAAGTACTACAGTGATTTGTAACCCAGCACCAGCCAACACAGCTCTGTCTGCTGGATACCTGGGCAGAGTGAATGTGTTCTTGAAGCCTTTTCCCCTCCCCAGCTCATCACTAGCTGTCAGGGGAGAACTCATTCCAAACTTGCTTACCTCTACCTCAGGTGTGGGCAAACTTTTTGGTCCGAGGGCCAATCTGGGTGGCTCAGGGAAGGGGGTTGGGGTGTAGGAGGTGGTGTAGAGTGTGGAGGGATCTTAGAGTAGGGGGTTGGGGTGCAGGAAGGGTGTGGGGTGTGACAGGGCTTAGAGCAGGGGTTCAGAGAACAGGAGGCGTGCGAGGTGCGGCATGAGGCGCTACAGGCGAGGGCAGCGCGTGGAGCCATCTGTTCCCCACCCTGCCCCAAGAGGCTGCAGGGATGTGGTGCCGACCACTTCCGGGAGTGGTGCGGGGCCAACGGCGCCAAAGGGGTGGTAATCCTATGGACCAGATCCAAAGCCGAGACAGGTCGGATCCAACCTGCGGGCCGTAGTTTTCCCACCCCTGCCATCTGACTGTGAATTCTCAAGTTCCAGACTTCTAACGGGGCTCTCCTCCACCATGTGTGACTGTCTGTATTGCTGCCCCACAGGCACACTGAGAAGATCAGGCTAAGCCAAATTTTTGCACTGCAGCAATTCCTCTGGCCAGTCTAGTCAGGGGCCCATTAACCCTCATCCAAGATCTACATCCCAGGTTGTAAATGGGCAGATACAAGTTAGGGCTTCTGAAAATGCATCAGCACGCCAGTCTCTGTATCCCAAAGTTCCTGCCCCTCTGTGAGGACACAGGTGTCAGCCCAGCTATGTAATCATTCATCTGAGACTGTTACTGGGCTGGCAGCACTAGACACGAGTGCAGCAATGTTACCAAGTCAGTCCTGGCAAGTCAGGAAGACCCGCGGGGACAAGTGTTTGTTTCAGGAGGGAGTCATTCTGCTTGAAGGAAGTGTGCATTGCCTCTGAATGGGCAGTTCTAGGGGGATGGACACTGGGTGAGGTTTTCAGGGAGCGATGGAATTCGATGCTGATGTCAGGCTAAGGCAACCATTAATGACACGGGTGACTGTGCTGAGCTCACAATCACCAAGATGCTTATCCCAGCATCTGCCCCACAGTACTGCACAGTATCACACTGGAGCGAATATCAGCACCAGGAGTGAGGGTGTAAATCTGCTCCCCAGGAGGTTCCTGCCAGCAGTGCGGGGCGTGATCTTTTTAAGTGCTGTAGTGGGAGCAGTGGGTCAGACTGCCGTCCAGTCTGCCTAATTAGGTGACATCCTAGCTAGGTGAGAGCTGGCTGGGAGGGCAGTGGACAAACTTCAACATTGCCCAAGTGATTAGCCTGGTCAGTGGTGGGCAGACTCTGAAAGGCAGTTGCTCTGTGCAGAGACTGGACAGAGGTACTACGTTCCCAAGCGACACGAGAGATCAGATGCACAGGAACCTCCCTGAGTGTTTATTCCCTTGGGTGTTTGCAGATGCTGGCATCTCAGAAGTGGCTCAGCTCCGACTGGTGAACGGCCCAAGTCGCTGCGCTGGGAGGGTCGAGGTGCTTCACAACCAGAAGTGGGGAACCGTGTGTGATGACAACTGGGATTTACAGGATGCTGGAGTCGTGTGCAGGCAGCTGGGCTGTGGGACGGCATTATCAGCCCCAGGAGGGGCTCGATTTGGGCGAGGATCTGACCGTATCTGGCTGGATGATGTCAACTGCACAGGAACAGAAGTTGCCCTCTCCGACTGCAGGGCTCTGTTTTGGGGAGAGAATAACTGTAACCACAGAGAAGATGCCGGTGTTGCGTGCTCAGGTAACTTGCATCCATCATGTCACTGTGGGTGGTGCAGGGATCGGGCTGGGAAGCTTTCAGCATAGACCCAGCTCTCCTGTCTGAGTCAGCGCTGACCCCAGTGCCCCAGCATGGTGCTAAGGGCCTGTACTGTAGGGAGCTGTTTCGGGGTCACAGTAAGTGTCGCTTTTCCCATGGTGTCAGCGCTCACTCCATTTCCCCCCCACAGTTCTATGTGCCTGTGCTGCAGGGAGCAGGATGGGGGCTCAGTAGGGGGTGCTGTCCCCTCAAAGTCAGGGGTGGGCCAGTGCCCCAGCACAACACTTAGTGTCTGTGTTGCAGGGAGCAGTACATGTGCCTCTGTGAGAGACTCTCTCGGCTACAGCACAATGGGGTGTGGGTAACCATACATCCCATTTGTGGTATTTGGGGTTGAATGGATCGTGCAGCCACTCAAGGATCCCTTTATGAAGTGTGGGGTTCCTGTCCACGTAACTCCGGGTGATTTACATCTCAGCTAATTACCCCTGGACCTATAAAATGCTCCACTGTTGTGACGGGAGACAGGGTTCTTCCTCACTTCCTCTCCTACATGGCTTATCAGTTTCTGTACCCTGTCTCTCATCTACCCTGTTCCATGCTACAGGTGGCTGCATGGTAGTGGTGGGGAGTAGGGCTGTGAAGTTATTAAAAAGTTAATCATGATTAATTGTGAGATTAAAAAATTAATCTTGATTAATCGCATAATTTATTGCACCTTTACACAATAATAGAGAACCATTTATTTCATTTTTTGGGATGTTTTCTACATTGTCATATATATTTATTTCATTTACAACACAGAAATCAAACTGTACAGTTCTCACTATATATTTATCTTTGATTACACATATTTGCACTGTAAAAAAGCAACAAAACAAATATTATTTTCAGTTTACTTCATACAAGTACTGTAGTGCAATCTCTTTATCAGGAAAGTTGAGCTTACAAATGTAGAATTATTTATAAATAATAACTACAATCAAAGATAAAACAATGTAAAATTTTAGATCCTACAAGTCCACTCAGTCCTACAGCTTGTTCATCCAGTCTCTCAGACAGACAAATTTATAAACAAGATGCAAGCAGCATTATCTCCTGCAAAGGTAAACAATGTTACCTGAAAGTGAGAGCATGCATTCACATGGCACTTTTGTAGCTGGTGTAGCAAAGTATTTATGTGCCAGATGTGATAAAAATGCATATGTCCCTTCATGCTTCGATTACCATTCCAGAGAACATGCGTCCATTCTGATGATGGGTTCTGCCCGATAACGATCCAAGTAGTGCAGACCAACAAATGTCCATTTTCATCATCTGAGTCAGATGCCAGGAGCGGAAGGTTGATTTTCTTTTTTGGTGGTTCAGGTTCTGTAGTTTCCGCATTGGAGCATTGGAGTGTTGCTCTTTTAAGACTTCTGAAAGCATGCTCCATACCTCGTCCCTCTCAGATTTTGGAAGCAACTTCAGATTCTTAAATCTTGGGGCGAGTGCTGTACCTAGCTTTAGAAATCTCACTTTCATACTGTATTGTTCCCCTCTGGTGTTACCCTTGCTGATCTGCTAGGTCACTCCAATCCCTGACTCGGGGAGCCAGCCTTACCCTGCTCTGCTGTGCAAACCCCCACTCCTGGGCTTTTCACACACAGCCTCTGACATGTAACCTGCTCCTTGGATTGTGCAACCGAATGACACTAGCCAATATCGCGGGTCCCAGACAGAACCCTAGAAACCTCTGTCTTGCAGTATCCAGTTATCCCTGCTGGATGCTGCAAGCTTATCTAAGTTCATCAATTTAACAAAGAAATTGATATGTACCAGTCTTGTTATCCCAAGGGGAGTCTCTGACACGCTTCATACCAAACATACTGTTTCAGCTAGAACAAACGAACTGAATTATTAACTATGAAGATAGATTTTAAGTGGTTATAAGTCAAACATAGCAAGTCACATTTTGTCAAACACATTCTAAGCTGATCTTAATACTTTTAATGCCCTTTGAAACTTAGATGCTTCTTATCACCGGCTAGCTTTTTGCTCTTCAGCCAGGCTCTCCCCTTTAATCAGTACTTCAGTTGCTTCGTGTGATGTCTATAGATGTAGGTGGAAGAGAGAGGAAAAGCATGGCAAACATTTCTCCCTTTCATCATGTTCTTTCTTCCTTCTTTGCTTTGCCCCACCCTCTTTAGTGTCAGGTGAGCATTACCTCACTGCAGTCCCAAACTGACCTTAGAAAGGGGAGTCCAACAGATCCTTTTGATGCTGCCTAGGCCAGCGTTCTTTATTCCTGTGAGGCTGGGCTGGATTTGTCCCATACATGCCTTGAGAGTTTTTGCCTGGGCTTATTATAAAGCATGAGTATACATTTTCAACCTCATAACTTTATACATGAAATTATAACCTCTAACATTGCTATAACATTACTGCAACAACAATTACTATAACATCACTTTAACAACAAAGCTCAGTGTATTATGAGGCTTCCAAAGACAGCCGACATGACAAACTTTGTATTGGATACCACACAATCATTTTATAAGGATGAACATGGGGGAGCTGGGTGATTCCCTGAGGTACAGAGAGTCACAGGTACCTTCTTTGCGTTTTGTGAAATTTGCATTGAATGTCTTCTCAAGTGCCATGCGAACGCCTCTTCTCACTTTTGGGTGACATTGGAAATAAGAAGCAGGCAGCATTATCTCCTGTAAATGTAAACAAACTTGTTTGTCTGAGCGATTGGCTGAACAAGAAGTAAGACTGAGAGGATGTTTAGCCTCTAAATTTTCCATTGTTGGTTTTTTTGCGTGCATTTAAGTACCAAAAAAAAAAATCAACATTTGTAAGTTGCACTTTCACAATAAAGAGATTGCACTACAGAACTTGTATGAGGTGAATTGCAAAATACTATTTCTTTTACTATTTTTACAGTCCAAATATAGTAAAAACTGTTTTTTTCCAGCACTTCACCAACAGGAAATCTCTATAAATTGGCATTTTGGATCTTCATTGAAATTCCGGTTTATAGTCCGGTTGGCGCGGGGCCGGCAGGGTGCTGGGGAACAGAAGGGGGTTTGGATTGCAGGTTCTGGGAGGGACTTTGGGTGTGGGAGGGGTCTTGGTACATGGGTGCGAGTGCAGGGTGTAAGATCCATGGGTCTCTCACTTGGATGGCTCCCCATAAGCGGTGACCTGTCCCGGGCTCTGGCTACTCCTAAGTGGAGACGCATCAGGTGGCTCTGTATTCTGCCCACCCCCCCGTGCCAGCTGCACAGCTCCCATTGGCTGGGAACCACGGCCACTGGGAGCTGCAGGTGGAGGGAGTGCACCAACCTGCCTGCCGTGACTCCGCCTAGGATGAGCCGGGACGAGTTGCTGCTTCCGGGGAGCTACCTGAGGTGGCCCTGGATCCGGCACCCTGCACCCGATACCGCGCCCCAACTGCCTGCCCTGGGCCCCCTCCTGAACCCAAAATCCCTCCCAGAGCCCGTGCCCCATCCCCCATCCCCGCACTCCCTCCCGCACCCAACCCCCCTCCCTCTTAGTTAACCAGCATTTTTCATTTACCAGCACCCCCCATTCCCCCAACATGCTGGATAAAACAACTTGAACTGTAAGAATATAAAATGAGAACAGTACACAGTGTATTCTGTGTCGTAACTAAAATCAATATATTTGAAAATATAGAAAAACATCCAAAATATTTAATAAATTTCAATTGATATTCTATTGTTTAACAGTACAATTAAAACTGATTAATCGTGATTAATTTTTTTAATCCTTATTTTTTTTTTTAGTTAACTGATTAATTCACAGGGAGTGAACCCTTAACAGGCTGTTGCAGAGGCTGTTCAGACCCGTCAGTGGTAGGCGCTATGTCCTTCTTTCAGTGATTGCTCATGTGCATTCCAATAGGTGTGTGAGCGCCGCGTGCATGATCGTCGGAAGGTTTTTCCCTAGCGGTACCTGTCGGGTCGGCTGTGGAGACCCCTGGAGTGGCGCCTTCATGGCGGTGTATATAGGTCCCTGCCGACCCGCTGCCTGCTCAGTTCCTTCTTACCATCAGTGACGGTCGTTGGAGCAGCTCAATCTCTTGCACTCGCAAGTGCCTTCGTAGTGGTTTCCTTTTCTTAGTTGTAGATAGTTAATAGTTAGTTATTGTGACAAAGTTCCTCCTCTATCTTGGTGGGTCCTGCGCTTATTGGCGGATTTTCTTGCCTCAGAGATTCACCATGTGGGTTGGGGAACAGCCCAGAGACCTTCCCTTCTGGAAGAACCCACAGTCCAGGTCAATTGGGAGGTGTGGGGGGAACCCGGGCCCGCCCTCTACTCCGGGTTCCAGCCCAGGGCCCTGTGGACTGCAGCTGTCTATAGTGCCTCCTGTAACAGCTGCATGACAGCTACAACTCCCTGGGCTACTTCCCCATGGCCTCTTCCAAACATTTTCCTTAGTCTCACCACAGGACCTTCCTCCTGGTGTCTGATAACGCTTGTGCTCCTCAGTCCTCCAGTAGCACACTCTCAGCTCCTTGCGCCTCCTGCTCCCAGCTCCTCCCACTCGCACCACAAACTGAAGTGAGCTCCTTTTAAAACCCAGGTGCCCTGATTAGCCTGCCTTAATTGATTCTAGCAGCTTCTTCTTAATTGGCTCCAGGTGTCCTAATTAGCCTGCCTGCCTTAACTGGTTCTAGCAGGTTCCTGATTACTCTAGTGCAGCCCCTGCTCTGGTCACTCAGGGAACAGAAAACTACCCATCCAGTGACCAGTATATTTGCCCTCTACCAGACTCCTGTACCCCACTGGTCTGGGTCTGTCACATATCCCTCCCCCCTGCTCAATGCCAAGGGGTTGGGCAGCTTGGGATGCCAGACAATGCACACGTGACAAGCCATCGGCGTTGCCATGATGGCTCCCTGCTCTGTGTTGCGCACGGAACTGGAAAGGTTGGAGGGATAAGAAGCATTTGGTCACCCCTGTGTTCTTCTCCTTGTTCCGCTGCATCCATTGAAGAGGGCATGGTCGGTCACGAGGACAAATCTGCGCCCAAGCAGGTAGTAGCGCAATGTTTCCATGGCCCATTTTACAGCGAGGCATTCTCTCTCCACCACTGCATATTTTTGTTCCCTTGGAAGGAGTTTCCGACTGAGGTATAGAATTGGGTGTTCCTCCGCCCCGACCATCTGTGATAGAACGGCCCCCAACCCTATTTCCGATGCATCCGTCTGCAGGATAAGCTCCTTGGTGAAATCAGGGGCAATCAGTATGGGGTTACTGCAGAGGGCAGTCCGTAGGTCTGTGAATGCTTCCTCTGCTGCGTCAGACCATCTCACCAGATCAGGTCCACGGGCTTTCACTAGGTCTGTCAGGGGGCTTGCCCTTGTGGCAAAGTGGGGGATAAATCGTCGGTAATACCCCACCACGCCTAGGAAAGCCCGGACTTATTTCTTGCAACTTGGTCGGGGCCAATTTCGGATGGCCTATAACTTGTTCACTTGGGGTTTTACCAGACCTTTTCCCACAATGTAGCCAAAATATTTGGCCTTCGTAAACCCTACAGCACAATTGGCAGGGTTTGCTGTAAGGCCAGCTCGCCTGAAGGTATCGAGGACTGCCTCCACCTTCTCCAGGTGGGTTTCCCAGTCTGGGGTATGAATGACCACATCGTCCAAGTAGGCAGCAGCATAACTGTTATGCGGGCGTAATAGCTTGTCCATGAGGCGCTGGAAGGTAGCTGGGGCCCCATGTAGTTCAAAAGGGAGGACAGCATATTGAAAAAGACCCTCTGGTGTAGAGAACGCAGTCTTTTCCTTTGCGTCTTCTGCAAGGGGAATCTGCCAGTACCCCTTTGTCAAGTCTAGGGTAGTCAAGTACCGGGCATTACCCAGATGGTCCACTAGCTCATCTATGCGAGGTATGGGGTATGCGTCGAACTGGGATACTTCGTTTAGTCGCCGGAAGTCGTTGCAAAATCTTGTGGTGCCATCATGTTTGGGCACCAGCACGATTGGGCTGGACCACTGACTGTGGGATTCTTCGATGATCCCCAACTCCAGCATTTTTTTTACTTCTGCTTTTATTTCCTCCCTTTTTACTGCTGGCACCCGATAGGGCCTCATTGTTACTCTGGCCCCAGGGTTCATGACGATGTGGTGATATGTCTTGGTTGTTCGGCCCGGTTTTGTCGAGAACACATCTTGGTTCCGGAAGATCATCTCAGACACTTCATTCTTCTAGTCTGGTGTTAAATCGGGAGACACTCTCACCTGTTTGGAAGGCTTGTTTTCCTGGGTTAGGTCTTTTTGGACCATTGTGCATGCCTCTTGTGCATGCCAGGGTTTCAGAAAGTTAACGTGATAAATCTGTTCTTGTTTTCTGCATCCTGGCTGCCGCACCTTGTAGGTTACTTCCCCCACGGGTTCAACCACCTCATAAGGCTCCTGCCATTGGGCCAGAAGCTTGCTTTCTGCTGTGGGTACCAACACCATAACCCGATCCCCTGGTTGGAACTGTCGCACTTTTGCTGGTGATTGTAATGGGTTCACTGGGCCTCCTGTGCCTTCTCCAAATGTTTCTGTACAATAGGGGTAACCCGGGCTATCCGGTCTCGCATCTGCATTACATGCTCTATTATATTGCTCCACTCATTGGGTTCCTCTTCCCAGATCTCTTTGATGATATGTAGTATGCCACGGGGGTGACGTCCATATAATAACTCGAAGGGGGAAAACTCAGTTGAGGCCTGTGGTACCTCCCGGATGGCAAACATAAGGTAGGGTAGTAGGGTGTCCCAATCCTTCCCGTCCTGACTTACCACCTTCCTTATCATAGCCTTGAGGGTTCGGTTAAACCTTTCTACCAACCCATCAGTCTGCGGATGGTAGACCGAAGTTCTCAGGGTATGTATATGGAGCAGCATACAGAGGTCCTTCATTAGCTTCGACATAAATGGGGTTCCTTGGTCGGTTAATATCTTCTTCAGTAGCCCCATTCGGGAAAAGATCCCCACCAGCTCTTTGGCTATAGTTTTAGAGGCCCTGTTCCGCAGGGGGACGGCTTCTGGGTAGCGAGTAGCATAGTCCAAAACAACAAGTATATATTGGTGGCCCCGAGCTGTCTTCTCCAGGGGTCCCACTAGGACCATGGCTATTCGCTCAAAGGGGACCTCTATGATGGGAAGGGGTACTAAAGGTGCCCTCAAGTGGGGACGGGGACTGTGCAGCTGACATTCCGGGCAGGAGGCACAGTTCCTCCGCACTTCTTCATGTACTCCGGGCCAGAAGAACCGTCATAGGACTCATGCCAGGGTCTTCTCTACCCCTAAATGCCACCCAAAAAGATGACTGTGAGCAAGACTTAATACAGCGTTCTGGTGTTTTTGAGGTACTAGGATCTGCTGTACCTTCTGCCCCTGTACTGGTGCAACCCGGTATAAGAGATTCTTCTTCATTATGAAGTAGGGTCCTGGTCCCTGGGTTTTCCCTTCCATGGGGACCCCATCTATTTCAGTTACCTGCTTCCTAATGTTGTCATACCTTGGGTCTTCTGCCTGGTCCCGTCCAAAATTTCCTCTCCCGGGGCTAATCTGCCCAAGATCTAGGGGCCCAGTCTCTGTTGCCTCTACTGGTTCAGAAGCATTAGGGTGGGGGTCAGACTCAGGTGCTTCTCCCTCCTGCGTGGCCTCCTTTTCAGCTGCGCGGGTCCGCCTACCTACAAGAGCGACCCTCTGGCTTTGGGTCAGTATTTGGGTTCCCAAGGGCTTAGCTGCCCTTCTTTCCCTTTTTGTCTTTCTACCTTGTCTGGGAGTGGAGAACAAATCTGGGGATATTTCAGAGAAGATTGGGGGTTGACAGTCTGCTGTGGATGCCTCATCAATTTTAGGGTCCCCATATTTCTCCAATCCCCCTACTGGGAGTAAGTTTCCAAACCCTGGGAAGTCCCTCCCTATGAGCACCGGGTATGGGAGTTTAGGGACTACATCTGCTGCTACCTCAATAGTGTTCCCTTGGATCTCGATTTTTACTGGGATGGTGGGGTAGTAACTAACTGTCCCATGGACACATGTTATCCCCGTACGTTTAGCCTGCAGCAGCTGACTACGCTTCACGAGCTTCCCTGAGATAATCGTGATAGCACTCCCTGAATCAACCAGTGCTGTGGTCCCTACCCCATTTAGTTTCACTGGTCTGGTATACATATGTGGGGTTAGTGAGACGCCCACAAGGTGGATTAGGGAGCATGGATCTGCCCAGTTCCCCAGGTTACACTGCATAGGCTCCTCAGCATTGGGACACTGTGCAGCTATGTGTCCCCACTCCCCGCAGGCATAACATCTGTATGGAGCCCTAGGCGTTCCCCGGTCTCTTGGTTTGGGCACTCTAACATCTCGATCTTCTTCTCCCTCAGTGCTCCGACTCTTTGTGGCCTCTGATGGGCCTTCAGCCTCTCTCTTTTTCCACCTGGGCCCTCCTGGTGGCCCAGTCACCCGAACTTTAGGACTTGGTGCTGCTAGTTTAACCCAGGGTGCCTCTTCCTTAACTGGTCAGGTCAGCTCCCTCGCTGTCCTTCGCCTCTCTACCAGGGTGACAACCTCGTCATAGGTGGAGGGTTCGTTCTGGCTTACCCAGGCATGAAGGTCTGGTGGTAGTCCCCTCATGTATCGGTCGATGAACAGAACCGCTAGTATCTCCTCTGGACTCCAGGACTCTGTTTGCAACCACTTTCGTGCGAGATAGATGAGGTCATACAATTGGGACCATGGGGTTTTGTCTTCCTGGTACCTCCAACCGTGATACTGCTGGGCCTGCACTGCTGTCGTTACCCCAGATCTGGCCCGCCCTCTACTCCGGGTTCCAGCCCAGGGCCCTGTGGACTGCGGCTGTCTATAGTGCCTCCTGTAACAGCTGCATGACAGCTACAACTCCCTGGGCTACTTCCCCATGACCTCCTCCAAACACCTTGCTTAGTCTCACCACAGGACCTTCCTCCTGGTGTCTGATAACGCTTGTCCTCCTCAGTCCTCCAGCAGCACACCCTCTCACTCTCAGCTCCTTGCGCCTCCTGCTCCCAGCTCCTCACACTCGCACCACAAACTGAAGTGAGCTCCTTTTAAAACCCAGGTGCCCTGATTAGCCTGCCTTAATTGATTCTAGCAGCTTCTTCTTAATTGGCTCCAGGTGTCCTAATTAGCCTGCCTGCCTTAACTGGTTCTAGCAGGTTCCTGATTACTCTAGTGCAGCCCCTTCTCTGGTCACTCAGGGAACAGAAAACTACTCATCCAGTGACCAGTATATTTGCCCTCTACCAGACTCCTGTACCCCACTGGTCTGGGTCTGTCACATTATATAGTAGTTTTTTAGTAAGTTGGGTTTACTTTGGGGGGCTTTCCCCCAACCCCAGTTTCCCCAGGCATCTGAGGCTCTGGGAGGGATTTTGGTGCCTCGGTCACAGGAGTTTAAGGCGTATGAGAGGTGTGCGAAATCTATGCCCACAGGCTATTCACACGCTCCTTGTCTCAAGTGCCTAGACAGTATCAGACAGGCAAGTGTCCAATTTGCAGGAGCTTCAGACCCAGGACTAAGAGAGAGCGGGACTATCATTGAAAGCTCCTCCTGATGGAGTCATGCCATCCAGCCGGCACCGGAAATGGCGTCGGTGCGGGATATCCCGGCTCCAAGAAAGGACTCCTCCAAGGAGCACCAGCACCTGTTCGTAAGGCCAGTGCTACCAGGCGGCACTGCTCACAGTCCCCTGTACTGCATAAGAAAGAGAACGCGGACATGGGTCGTTCCCCCATCAAGAAGCCACAAGAGGATTCCAGCAGGGTGAGTCATGCAGGAGGACACCCAGGGTCTGGACCTCAACACCCGGCACTGTTGACTCTGGCCCCAACTGGAAGCCCATCGAATCCGGTGCTGGTGGACTCCCTGACTCGGGAGGACTTGGAGGAAGAGCTCGAACTCCCCTCCACGCCTGACACCTACTAGGCAGCGCGGGACCTTATTGCCATGATGGCGCAGTCCCCGGCTTCGCAGGTGTGAGCTCTGGCACCGTAAGCTCAGGCACCGTAAATGGCACCGATGACGGCACCGGTTGCAGCATCTTTGGGAGCTCCGCATATGGGTCCGGCACCCTTTGTGGCACTGGTGGTGGCTCCACCCCGGTTCTTCATTACGGCAAGCCCATGATGTCACGGCACCGCTCACCATCACCGCGGTACCGCTCCCCGGCACTGTCGGGCTCCGCCCTCCTGTGGTCAGACACAGAGTACTCATCTGAGTCAGACGCTGAGTCTTCTGTCTGTCGAAGCAGTCAGTATCGCTCCCATTCCTGGCACTGGTCCCGTACCGCAGAGCTGTGGACTCATAGGTACTGGTGGTCTCCTGGCCCCTCCAATGTCAGGGCCCAGTACAATGGCCCTTTTGCACTCCTTTGACCTATCATCAGACTCAGGGTCAGAGCTCCAGGGCATCATTGATGGCGTCTGCACCCCATTTCCTCCCTGTGGCGGGGTGATGTCTCACCGGTGCAGCATGTCCTGCTGGTTGTCCAGGGAATTAGCTCTTTTCCAGCTCCGGAGCACCCTCTGCCAGCTAAGGTCTCACCTGCCTCTGGCCCCCGTGTCCCTCCCGGACCCCTGTGCCCTTTGCCCAGGGGTTCTGTCCACTGCAGTGGCCCCTCACTCTGGGTCTCCCTTTCAGGGGAACCCCCAAACCCCTATCCCCACCTTGACTCAGTGGCTACTGCCAGTCATCATCTAGTCCCCGCTATACTGGGGCAGACTGCAGTCTGTAAACCACTCATCATCGGCAAGGGGGGGTTAGACCTGCTGCCTCTGCCTTTATCTGGGCTATCCCTCTGCAGCTCCAGTACCTTTTTGTGGGCCTTTAGCTTGGCCTGTAGCCCGGGACTTGGCTGGAATGGAACTCCCCAGCTCCCTCTGCCCTTCCCCAGTGCTGCTTCACCCTAGGTAGAGTGTGTCTCTCCTCTGCTTCTGGCCCCAGCCCTCTTATAAGGGCCAGCTGGGCCCTGATTAAGCTGACCACAGCTGTGGCTGCTTTCCCAATCAGCCCAGCTTTCTCTGATGCAGCCCTCTCCAGGGCTGCTTTATCCCCTTCAGGCAGGAGTGGGGTGACCACCCCCCTACACCCCCAGAAACATCGGTGGCTCGCCACACCTCCAGGGCTCCTGAGGACCCCGCATGAGACAGGGACTCTGGGCCATCATGCTCAGGTACAGCGCCCAAACCAGTGCCATCAGCTGTACTGCAGCCACGTCCAGTCACGGGGGGAACAGAAGCACCCGACCCAGCCTCCAGAGAGCCAGTAGGGCAAGAAGACCCAGTCCCATGTGCCTCCTCCTCCTCCTCACTGGATGAGTCAGTGGTGGGCACCAACATCACCCTTTGGCGATGGACACCAGGGGACACCAGGACATTCTTAGGATGGTGTCCCTAAACCTGAATCTCCAGGCAGAGGAGGTCACGGAGGAGTTGGACCCGATGGTGGACATACTCTAGGGTGGCCTTGCCCCTGATAAGAATGATCCAGAACACTCTTAGGGTGCTGTGGCAGATTCCAGACTCAATACCACCCACCACTATAGGGGTGGAGAGAAGCTATTTTTTGCCACATAAAGGATACGAACACCTTTTCACCCACCCCCAACCAGGGACTCTGGTGGTCGATGTGGCAAATCATAAGGAGTGACAGGTGCAGCCAGGTCCCACCCCAAAGTCACGGAACATTAAGAAGCTGGATTTTTTGGCCAAAAGGTCTACTCGACCGGCAGACTCCAGCTTCGAGTGGCCAACCAGCAAGCGGTACTCAGCAGCTTTCAATTCCTGGAGCTCGTTAGCAAAATTCCAGGAGTTGCTCCTGGCAGACTCGTGCAAGGAGTTTAGCGCGATCTTCGAGGAGGGCAAAGTGGTCTTGAGAACCTCCCTCCAGGCTGTGTTAGACGCAGCAGACTCGACAGCTTGGACTATGGCCACTACTATTACATGACTACAGGTATTGGGGATACCACCTGAAGTCCAGAACACGATCCAGGACCTCCTCTTTGACCGTGCAGACCTGTTTGCCCAAAATACAGATTCTCGCCTGCAGAACTTTAAGGATTCAAAGGTGACTTTAAAGCCTTTGGGGATCCACACCCTGCACCCCAAAGAAAGCCATTTAAGCCTCAGTCCCCATCTCATTTCTATTCTGGGCCTCCGAGGCAAGACTAGTCCAGGAGATGGAGCAGGAATAACAGGAGGCGCCCGCCACAGTCCTCCTCAGGCCAAGGCTGGAGTTCGGCCAAACAGCCCCCAGGCCCAAAGCCAAACTTTTGAAGATGCGCCCGAGGATGGCGCATCAGTATCAAACTCGAATACTTACCCTCCCTTTGTGAATCCATTCTCCTGCGTCTTCCATTCTTGGTGCAAGATCATGTCAGATCAATGGGTCCTGAGCATGGTACGGATGGGATATACTATCCAATTCTGTTCTCTCCTGCCCTCCCACCGCCTTTCCCCGTTCCTCTTCAGGGACCCTTCTCAGGGTACATCTACACTACAGCGGGGAGTCGATTTAAGATACGCAAATTCAGCTACGTGAATAGCTTAGCGGAATTCGACGTATTGCAGCCGACTTACCCCGTTGTGAGGACGGCGGCAAAATCGACTTCTGCCACTGTTTGTCGGCGGCGCTTACTACCACCTTCGCTGGTGGAGTTAGAGAGCCGATTCGGGGATCGATTGTCGCGTCCCGACGAGGTCGATTTCTACCTGCCGATTCAGGTGGGTAGTATAGACCAGACCTCACAAACAACTCTGCTTGCAGGAGGTGCAATTGCTCCTCGCTCTATGGGCAATGGAGGTGGTTCCTCAGGAGTTCAGGGGCAAGGGGTTCTATTCCCGCTATTTCCTCATCTCCAAGGCCAAGGGTGGGCTCTGGCCTATCCTGGATCTGCGAGACCTCAACACATTCATGAGGAAAGTGAAGTTTCACATGGTCTCTCTGGTCTCCATCATTCCTTCCCTGGATCCAGGGGACTGGTGTGCCACCCTAGACTTGAAAGATGCATAGTTTCATATCTCCATTATCCCGGCCCACAGACGTTTTCTTCGTTTTGTGTTCAGCGGCCAGCACTACCAGGTCAGGGTGCTCCCGGTTGGGCTCTTGGTGGCCCCCCGGGTATTCACAAAGTGTGTGGCGGTCTTTGCAACTTTACTCTGCAAACGTCAGGTGCAAGTATTCCCGTTCATGGACAACTGTCTCATCAAGGCCGAGTTGCAAGAACAGGCGGCAGAGCATGTGTCTCTGGCTCGGGCCACCTTCCTCAGGCTGGGCCTCATATTGAATGTGCCCAAATCCACACTAGCCCCGACGCAGAGAATAGAATTCATAGGAGCTCTCGTGGACTCCACATGCCAGGACGTTCCTGCCCGAGCTGCGCTTCCAAGCACCTCATGGACAATCTCAAAAACCTTCGCTGATTCCCCACAACCATGGCCAGAAATTGCATGAAACTGTTGGGGCATATGGCAGCCTGCACATACGTGGTCCAGCACACCAGGTTATGCCTTCGCCCCCTCCAGGTGTGTTTGGCGAGGGTACACAGGCTGGGCAGGAACCCACTGGACCGGATAGTTACCCTCCCCACTTGCATTCTTGAGTCTCTCCACTGGTGGTTCCAGCAGGAGTACCCTTTGTCCAACCCCATCCTACGCTATCGCTAGTCACGGACCCCTCAGCACTCGGTTGGGGAGCGCACCTGGGCAATATCAGAACACAAGGCCTATGGTCCGATGCAGAACGATTGCTGCACATCAATGTAAGGGAGCTGAGGGCGGTTCGTCTGGTATGCCAAGCATTCCAGGCTCATCTTCAGAGCGCATGTGTGTCTGTGGTGCAGCGATGTTCTATATAAACAAACAGGGTACTGCTTGTTCCTCTCCCCTGAGCTAGGAAGCCCTTGAGCTGTGGGACATTTGCATGGCTCACTCGAGACACCTAGAGGCATCGCACCTTCCGGGAGCACAAAACGAGCTAGCTGATTGCCTCAGCTGCTCGTTTCACAGTCAAGAATGATTCTTCAGGCCAGACATCACACACTTGATTTCCCAGAGGTGTAGGCTTTCCCCACATAGACCTCAACCTGGTCCTGTCCACACTCATGGGAACCCCTTTCAAGCCCATGGCGACCTGCCCTCTGTCCTACCTTTCCTGGAAGGTGGCCTTTCTGATGGCCATAACCTCGGCCAGAAGAGTATCCCAGCTCAGTGCGCTGACTTCCGAGCCCTCCTATATGGCCTTAAATAAAGACAAGGTGCAGCTTCGATCTCACCCTGCGTTTCTGCCAAAGGTAGTCTCCCAGTTTCATATGAACCAGGACATATTTTACCTGTGTTCTTCCCTAAGCCACATACCAGTAACAGAGAACACATGTTCCATTCATTGGATGTGAGGCGTGCCCTAGCGTTCTACATTGGCCGCACAAAGCCGTTTCGTAAGTCACCACAGTTCTTTATTGAAATCGCAAGAACATAAGAACGGCTGTACTGGGTCAGACCAAAGGTCCATCTAGCCCAGTATCCTGTCTACCGACAGTGGCCAATGCCAGGTGCCCCAGAGGGAGTGAACCTAACAGGCAATGATCAAGTGATCTCTCTCCTGCCATCCATCTCCACCCTCTGAAAAACAGAGGCTAGGGACACCGTTCCTTACCCATCCTGGCTAATAGCCATTAATGGACTTCACCACCATGAATTTATCCAGTTCTCTTTTAAACGCTGTTATAGTCCTAGCCTTCACAACCTCCTCAGGTAAGGAGTTCCACAAGTAGACTGTGAGCTGCGTGAAGAAGAACTTCCTTGTATTTGTTTTAAACCTGCTGCCTATTAATTTAATTTGGTGACCCCTAGTTCTTGTATTATGGGAATAAGTAAATAACTTTTCCTTATCCACTTTCTCCACATCACTCATGATTTTATATACCTCTATCATATCCCCCCTTAGTCTCCTCTTTTCCAAGCTGAAGAGTCCTAGGCTCTTTAATCTCTCCTCATATGGGACCCATTCCAAACCCCTAATCATTTTAGTTGCCCTTCTCTGAAGCTTTTCTAGTGCAAGTATATCTTTTTTGAGATGAGGAGATCATATCTGAACGCAGTCCGAGGACTGACCCTTGGGGAACACCACTAGTTACCCTTCTCCATTCTGAGAATTTACCATTAATTCCTACCCTTTGTTCCCTGTCTTTTAACCAGTTCTGAATCCATGAAAGGACGTTCCCTTTTATCCCATGACAGCTTAATTTATGAAAGAGCCTTTGGTGAGGAATCTTGTCAAAGGCTTTCTGGAAATCTAAGTACACTATGTCCATTGGATCCCCCTTTTCACATGTTTGTTGACCCCTTCAAAGAACTCTAATAGATTACTAAGACACCATTTCCCTTTACAGAAACCATGTTGACTATTGTTCAACAGTTTATGTTTTTCTATGTATCTGATAATTTTATTCTTAACTATTGTTTCAACTAATTTGCCCGGTACAGATGTTAGACTTAACAGTGTGTAATTGCCGAAAGGATGAAGGGGCTTCCGATCTCGTCCCTGTACATTTCATCATGGATCACGTCCTGTATCAGGACTTGCTACGACCTGGCTAAAATTCCAGCCCCTTCGCTTACAGTGCACTCCACGAGAGCTCAGGCGTTGTCCCCAGCATTCCTAGCGCAGGTCCATATACAGGTAATATGCAAGGCAGCAACGTGGTCCTCTATCCACACCTTCATGTCACACTACACCATTACCCAATAGGCAAGAGACGATGCAGCCTTTGGCAGGGCAGTCCTGCATTCCTCAACCAGGTGAACTCTGAACCCTCTCCCAAGGGAAACTACTTTGGAGTCACCTATTGGAATGCACATGAGCAATCACTTGAAGAAGAAAAATGGTTACTTACCTCTCGTAACTATTGTTCTGTGAGATGTGTTGCTCATATCCATTCCAAATCCCACCTGCCTCCCCTCTGTCAGAATATTCCGGCAAGAAGGAACTGAGAAGGTGGCGGGTCGGCAGTGAGCGATATACACTGTCATGAAGGCACCACTCCAGGGATCTCCACAGCCCACCCTACAGGTACCGCTAGGGGAAAAAAAACTTCCAACGATCATGCATGAAGTGTGTGCACACCTATTGGAATGGTCATGAGCAACACATTTCAAAGAAAAACAGTTACGAGAGATAGGTAACCGTTTTCTCCACAGCATCACTAGTGATCGAACACACAGGAACCTCCCTGAATGTTTATTCCCTTGGGTGTTTGCAGATGCTGGCATCTCAGAAGTGGCTCAGCTCCGACTGGTGAACGGCCCGAGTCGCTGCGCTGGGAGGGTCGAGGTGCTTCACAACCAGCTCTGGGGAACCGTGTGTGATGACAGCTGGGACTTACAGGATGCCGGAGTCGTGTGCAGGCAGCTGGGCTGTGGGACGGCGTTATCAGCCCCAGGAGGGGCTCGTTTTGGGCGAGGATCTGACCGTATCTGGCTGGCTGACATCAACTGCACAGGGACAGAAGTTGCCCTCTCCGATTGCAGGGCTTGGCCTTGGGGAGAGAATAACTGTACCCACGGACAAGATGCCGGTGTTGTATGTTCAGGTAACCTTCATCTACCACCATGCACGTTGCAGGGAACAGGGTAGGAAACTCATTAGCGGGCCTTGTCCCCTCACAGCCAGAGCTGACCGCAGCATTGTGTTTGGGGCCTGTGTTTCAGGGAGCAATATGACGGCTCCAGTAGGGAGCGCTCTCCTCTCAGTCTGTGCTGACCCTAATTCCCTTGTGTGGTTCTATGGGCCTGTGCCGCAGGGAATGGTGTGAGGGCTCAGTAGGGGACACTCACACTCTCCTCTTGATGCCAGTGCCGGACCCAGTGCCCGAGTGCGTTGCTTGGGGGCCTGTGCTGCAGTAGAGAGGTTTCAGTAGGGACCGTTCTCTGTAGTTGTTCTGGCCCTAATGCCCCAGTGCAGTGCCATGTCCCCTAGCATGTGGAAGCCTTGTCTGTGCCGGCTGGGGGGCAGCTCCGCAACTCCATCGGCCAGAGGCCACACAAGCCGTGCCCTCTAGGCCTTGGAGAGGGGGGTGACCTCTTTCCAGGTTGGCAATAGGCACACCTCACCCCTCAGCCCTCCGAGCGTCTCCCTGTACCACCCAGTCCCTGTCTCGCTGGGCATTCACAGCAGTCACAGATTTGCTGCTCCCAAAGGAACAGGGTCCCAAGGTGACCAGCTTCACCTCCCATCTCTGCCCCAATCAGCACACAGCTCTAGATTCCTTCATAGTCACACCAACGACAAGTGATTTCACAGAGTATCGAGATTTGAGGGGTAGCAAGGAGAAGGGTTGGAAAGAAATTGTTCCATGGCCAATAAAATCATATCACACTGACTACAGCCTAGAGTCCTTGAACAAGATACTTTTCTGTCTGGTAGAGCAACGCTCACCCCACAGTCCTTCCAGGGTTTTACTCCAGGCTTGGCTGTGATCTCCTGTTCCTGAGACAAACACTATTAGCTGCCTCCTGGGTGAAAGGGAGGTGTTATCCCCTCTCCTCTTTCTTTGTAGGAACAGGCCGTTGTCTCTTCCCAGAGGAGGTCTCTCTTTGGAGACTTGTGCTGAGGGACCTTTGACTTTGTAAATTCTCAGGCCCCCACTGGGCCCAGACAGTGAATATAGCCTGTCTCCATAGCTGTGCATTGTTCTATGTGCTGATTGGCTCAGCCGAAGGATTATCATGGCGCAGGTGGCAAGCTTCACTTCAACACTTCTGGAGCCTGATATTCTACATTTTATATCTCTCTTCAGCTATATCCCATACAAATATTTTGCTCCCATTAGGTCGACCAGTAAGCTGCTGGCTCTTGTTAGAGAATTCACATACCACCTTTGGTGAGCTATTGTGCATATATCTCACCCAGGGGATTCCTGTATAACTCTAGGCATCCCTGTGCCCTCTGCCAGTTGGCATCTATTTATCTCTGGGCCAGACTCCTCTGCGGCACAATGGGGACCTGGGGAACTGCAGCTTCCACTGGTTGGATTTGGTGTCAATGGAGCCTGCAGCCACTCACTCAAACTAAAAATCTAGGGACTATTTCTCAAGACTCTCGTTCCTAATGACTGTGTTCCGGCGATTTGCATTTCACAGAATTAGTCCTGAACTTGTAACTTTCCCAAGAACTGGACACAGGAGATGCAATTCTTCCTCACTTCCTGTTCTACACAGCCTACCTATTTCACTGTCCTGTTTCTCATCTGCCCTGTCCTACCCCAGAGTGGCTCCATGTCAGTGGGGGGAGTCTTCTTCTTTTGTGTACGTCACAAGTCAATATCTATGTGACCCTTCTGCCAGTGGCATCAGAAGTGAGCAGGGCCAGATTCAATAAGTAGGGGTTCCTTTCCAGCAATATAACACAGATCTAGCTTGAGCATCCACCCAGTAATCTCAGACAATTACACACCATCCCCTGGATGCTTCTACGAGACAAAGCTTCCCCTCTTGCAAGCACAGAGTCTCAATGCAGAAAAGAAACTTTTTAATAAAAAGAAAAACAACGAGGAGTCCTTGTGGCACCTTAGAGACTAAGAAATTTATTTGGGCATAAGCTTTCGTGGGCTAAAACCCAGTTCATCAGATGCATTCAGTGAAAAATACAGTAGGCAGTATGTATATTACAGCACATGAAATGATGGGAGTTGCCTTACCAAATCGGGGGTTAGTGGTAACTAGACCAATTCAATCAGCGTGGACATCACCCATTCCCAGCAATGCCCCTCTGTCATGTACATTATCCAAACTCTACAGTCTCTACGCAAAAGAATAAATGGACACAAAGCATACATCAAGAATTGTAACATTCAAATACCAGTAGGAGAGCACTTCAATCTCCCTGGACACTCAATAACAGACATAAAGATGGCCATTCTTTAACAAAAAAATTTCAAAAACACTTCAATGAGAAACTGCAGAACTGTAATTAATTTGCAAACTGGACACCAACAAATTAGGCCTGAATAAAAACTGGGAGTGTCTGGGTCACTACAAAAAGTAATTTTCTCTCTGTTGATACTCACACCTTCTTCTCAACTGTTGGGAATTGGCCACTTCCCACTTGATTGAATTGGCCTTGTTAGCACTGACCGACCACTTGGTCAGGCAACTCCCATCTTTTCATGTGCTGTAATATATATACTGCCTTATGTATTTTTCACTGCATGCATGTGATGAAGTGGGTTTTAGCCCACGAAAGCTTATGCTCAAATAAATTTCTTACTCTCTAAGATGCCACAAGGACTCCTCATTGTTTTTGCTGAAACAGACTAACACGGTTCCCACTCTGAAATGTTTAGTGAAAGGAGGGAAGCCCCTTACATTAACTTGGGAAAATGCCACAAACTGGATTTTGTAAACATAAAACCATGAGCAAAACACCTACCCCAGAGTATGTTGGGCAGTGTCTTTTGCTTCAGGTTCTTGAGTCCAGCAACTAAAAGTTCGTGTATGGTGCCCCTCCCTGCTCCCTCCACTGCACCCCACTCACAGTGATTGTCCTTGGTTAGTGAAGACCCAGAGTTCAGAGGTGCACCTGTGTGAGATCAGCTCCCACCATGAGGGCAGGGAGGAGAGCACCTGGTTCGCTCTGCTGTCTGAGTGCTTGCTCTGGTGGCAGCTGTCCTGTCAGCCACTCACCACTCTGCTCGCCCTCGCCTCTCTACTGTAACCTCTGCAGGTCACTCCCTTGAACCTCCACCCAGCTCTGAGTGACTGTCAGTTCTTAGTGGGAAAACCTCAGTGCTGAAGCAGGCTGGACAGAAACACTGTCTCACAGAAGGTGATTTCAGCTCTAGTGATCACTTAAACCAGTGGTGCCTGCGGGTGCCAAGGCGCATGCCGGGGCATCTATGTGCGCCTGCCTACTGACAAGGGAGTGCCCCGCCGCCGAGGAGTGTGGCCGCTGGACAAGCAGCCTCCGAAAAGCCACCGAGAAGCAGCAATGTCAATAAGCCACACCGCTGAAATGCCGCTGCTTCTCGGTGGCATTTCAGAGGGCGACATATCTTGATGCTGCTGTGTGTGGTGGAGGGAGAAGGGAGGGGGACCTTAAAGGAATTTTTGGTTGCTGGCCTCAAGAACCTGAGGCAAAAGACACTGCCCAACATATTCTTGATGCTGCTGCTTCTCGGTGGCATTTCGGCAGTGATGCCTCTTGATGATGATGCTTCTTGGCGGCATTTCAGCGGCGACGGTCCTTGTTGTTGCCGCTTCTTGGCAGCATTTCGGCGCTGCTTGTCCGGCGCCCGTGCTCCTCAGTAGCATTTCGGTGGCTAGTCGTCTGGTGCCTGCCACACTGAAAGGTTAGGGACCAGTGACTTAAACCAAAAAGACTGCCAATGGAGCATTCATTAAGACGATCTTCGAAGAGTGTTGAGGGGCAGATTAAAGCATGCCTAGACCTCTTACACAGAGTCCACACCCCTAAGAAGGAACACCCATCTCCACCCCCTCTCACTCTTGATAGGTCTCTGGTGTCTGAGTCCCCTGGTTAGTGAGTTCAGTTCAGTTGTGGGTGAGCCCCTCAGTCCGGGCAGGCTAAGCACAGTTCTGCTGCCCTTTACTCAGACAATCAGGACAACAACATTTCACTACCCCTGCATTCAAGTACTACAGTGAATTGTAACCCAGAACCAGCCAACACAGCTCTGTCTGCTGGATACCTAGGCAGAGTGGGTGTGTTCTTGTAAATACAGTCTGGTCCTGAAGCCTTTCCCCCTCCCCAGCTCGTCACTAGGTGTCAGGGGAGAGCTCATTCCCACCTTGCTCACCTCCAGCTTGTTCAGCCAGTCTTCTAACAGGACTCTCCTCCACCACTTGTGACTGTCTTTATTGCTGCTCCACAGGCACACTGAGAAGATCCCCCTAAGCCACATTTCTGCATTGCAGCAATTCCTCTATTCAGTCCAGTCAGGGGCCCATTAAGCTTAATCCATGATCTGCGTCCCAGGTTGTAAATGGACAGATACAAGTTAGGGCTTCTGAAAATCCATCAGCACGCCCGTCTCTCTATCCAGGAATTGCTGCCCCTGTGTGAGGACACAGCTGTCAGCCCAGCTCTGCCATCATTCATCTGAGACTGGTACTGAACTAGCAGCACTAGAGAGGAGTGCAGTAATAGCTGCCACAAAATGATGTTGCCAAGTCAGTCGTGGCAAGTCAGCAGGAACCGCTGGGGCAGGTGTTTGCTTCAGGAGGGGGCCGATCTGCTTGTAGGGAGTGTGCATTGCCTCTGCCCTGGTCGGAACCATTGTCAGCCTGGTGCGCAGCAGGTTCCTGCCAGTCGTCTCTGCGCTCCAGGCAGTTCTAAGGGGGATGGACTCTGGGTGACGTTTTCTGGGAGCTATGGAGCCAACACATGTAAATTCGATACTGATGTCAGGCTAAGGCAACAACTAATGACACAGGTGACTGTGTTCAGCTCCCAGTCACCAAGATTCTAATGCCAGCATTTGCCCTGCACCACTGCAGAGTATCCCACTGGAGCGAATACCAGCGCCAGGAGTCAGGCTGTAAATCTGTTCCCCAGGAGGTTCCTGCCAGCAGTGCAGGGGTGATCTTTTTAAGTGCTCTAGTGGGAGCAGTACGTCAGACTGCAGTGGATCCTGCCTAATTACGTGACAGCCTAACTAGGAGAGAGCTGGCTGGGAGGGGAGTGGAGAAACTTCAACGTTGGCCACCTGATTAGCCTGGTCAGTGGCGGGGAGCCCCGGATGAGCAGTGGCTGTTTGCTGAGACTAGTCGGATCTGTTGGCGGGGGGGTGCTACGTTCGCCAGCGACAAGAGAGATCAGTTGCACAGGAAACTCACTGAGTGTTTATTCCCTTGGATGTTTGCAGACGCTGGCATCTCAGAAGTGGCTCAGCTCCGACTGGTAAACAGCCCGAGTCGCTGCGCTGGGAGGGTCGAGGTGCTTCACAACCATCGTTGGGGAACCGTGTGTGATGACAACTGGGACCTACAGGATGCCGGAGTCGTGTGCAGGCAGCTGGGCTGTGGGACGGCGTTATCAGCCCCAGGAGGGGCTCGATTTGGGCGAGGGTCAGACCGTATCTGGCTGGATAACGTCAACTGCACAGGAACAGAAGTTGCCCTCTCCGATTGCAGGGTTCAGGCTTGGGGAGAGAATAACTGTACCGACGGAGAAGATGCCGGTGTTGTGTGCTCAGGTAACTTGCATCCATCATGTCACTCTGGGTGATGCATTGATCAGGCTGGGAAGCTTTCAGCACAGACCCAGCTCTCCTGTCTGAGTCTGCGCTGACCTCAGTGCCCCAGCATGGTGCTAAGGACCTGTACTGCAGGTAGGGGGGTGTCAGTTGGGGGCGCTCTTGTTTTGCAGTTGTGCAGGCTCTAATGCCCCAGTGCAGTGCCATGGGCCTCTAGCATGAGGAAGCCTTGTCTGTGCCCGCTGGGGCAGCTCCCCGACTCCCTCGGCCACAGGCCACACAAACCATTCCCTCTAGGCCTTGTGGAGAAGGGTGACTGATGTAGAGGTTGGCAATATGCATGCTTCACCCCTCGGCCCTCCGAGCGTCCTCCTGCAGCACCCAGTCCCTGTCTCGCTAGGCATTCACAGCAATCACAGATCTGCTGCTCCCAAAGGACCACGGTCCCAAGGTGACCAGCTCCACCTCCCATCTCTGCCCCAATCAATACACGGCTCCAGATTCCTTCATAGTCACCGCAAGGATCAGTGACTTCACAGAGTGTAGCTATTTGATGGGTAGCAAGGAGAAGGGTTGGAAAGAAATGGTTCCATGGCCCATAAAATCATACCACACTGACTAGATTCTAGACTCATTGAACGAGATGCTTTTCTGTCTTGTAGAGCAACACTCACCCCACAGTCCTTCCAGGGTTTTCCTCCAAGCTTGGCTGCGATCTCCTTTTCCTGAGACAAACACTGTCAGCCGCCTCATGGGTGAAAGGGAGCTCTTGTCCCCTCTCCTCTTTCTTTGTATGTACAGACCATTGTCTCGTCCCAGAGGAGGTCTCTCTTCAGAGACTTGTGCTGAGGGTCCTTTGTCTTTGTAAATTCTCAGGCCCCCACTGGGCCCACACAGTGAATATAGCCTGTCTCCACGGCTTTGTTGTATGTGCTGATTGGATCTACAGAAGGGATTGCCATGGTGCAGGTGAAAAGCTTCACTTCAACACTTCTGAAGCATCATATTCTACATTTCACATCTCTCTTCAGCTATGTCCCATACAAACATCTTGCCCCCATTAGGGTGACCAGTGGGCTGCTGGCTTTTGGTAGAGACCTCACATATATATATTGTGCATATATCTCAACCAGGGGATCCCCGTATAAGTCTGGTGATCCCTGTGCCCTCTGCCAGTTGGCGTCTACTTATCTCTGGGCCAGACTCCTCTGCGGCACAATGGGGACCTGGGTAAGTGCAGCTTCCACAGGTTGGATTTGGTGTCAACGGAGCCTGCAGCCGCTCACTCAAACTACAAATCCAGGGCCAATTTCTCAAGAGTCCGGTTCCTAAGCACTGTGTTCTGGCAGATTTGCATTTCAGGGAATTAGTCCTGAAGTTGTAACTTCCCCAACAGCTAGACACAGGAGATGCAATTCTTCTTCACTTCCTGTACTACACAGCCTACATATTTCCCTGTCCTGTTTCTCAGCTGTCCTGTCCTACCCCAGAAGTGGCTGCCTGTCAGTGTGGGGAGTCTTCTTCTTTTGTGTATGTCACAAGTGGATATCTATGTAACCCTTCTGCCAGTGGCGTCGGAAGCGACCATGGCCGGGTTCAATATCTAGGGGTTCCTTTCCAGGAATATAACACAGATCCGGCTTGAGCACCCACCCTTTAACCTGGCAGAAGTATACACGATCCCTTGGGTGCTTCTACCATGGAAGGCTTCCCCTCTTGCAAGCACAGAGTCTCAGTGAAGAAAAGAAACTTTTTAATAAGAGGAGGGAAGCCCCCGATCAGTAACTTGGAAAACACCAGAAACAGGATTTATAAACATGAAACCATGAGGAAAACACCGCCCCGAGAATATGTTGGGCAGTGTCTTTTGCCTCAGGTTCTCGAGTCCAGCAACCAAAAATTCCTTCAAGGTCCCCCTCCCTTCTCCCTCCACCGCACACCACTCACAGTGGTTGTCTTTGGTTAGCGAAGACCCAGAATTCAGAGGTGCACCTGTGTGAGTTCACTTCCCACCTTTGGGGCGTGGAGGAAAGCTCGTAGCTGATCTGCTCTCTGAGTGCTTGCTCTGGTGGCAGCTACCCCGCCGTCCACTCATCCCTCCGCTCGCCCTCACCTTCTGCTGCCCCCGGCCTCTCTACTGTGACCTCTGCAGGTCGCTCTGTTGAAGGTCCACCCAGTTCTTAGTGACTGTCAGCTCTTAGTGGGGAAACCTCAGTGCTGAAGCAGGCTGGGCAAAAACACTGTTTCGCAGCAGGAGATTTCAGGTCTAGTGATCACTTAAACCAAAACTCTCAAATAGAGTCTTAATTAACCTCATTCATCTGTGACTGGCACTGGGCTGGCAGCACTAGACACAAATGCAGCAATGGCTGCCACAAAACGAGGTTGCCAAGTCAGTCGTGGCAAGTCTGGAGGAACCGCAGGGGCAGGTGTTTGCTTCAGGAGGGGGATGATCTGCTTGTAGGGAGTGTGCATTGCCTCTGCCCTGGTCGGAACCATTGTCAGCCTGGTGCGCAGCAGGTTCCTGCCAGACGTCCCTGCGCTCCAGGCAGTTCTAAGGGGGATGGACTCTGGGTGACATTTTCGGAGAGCTATGGAGCCAACACATGTAAATTCGATTCTGATGTCAGTCTAAGGCAACCACCAATGACATGGGTGACTGTGCTGAGCTCACAATCACCAAGATGCTTATGTAAGTATCTGCCCAGCAGCACTGCAGAGTATCCCACTGGAGCGAATACCAGCGCCAGGAGTGAGGGTGTAAATCTGCTCATCAGGAGGTTCCTGCCACCAGTGCGGGGGGTGATCTTTTTAAGTGCTCTAGTGGGAGCAGTAGGACAGACTGCCGTCCAGTCTGCCTAACTAGGTGACAGCCTAACTAGGTGAGAGGTGGCAGGGAGGGGAGTGCACAAACTTCAACATTGCCCAAGTGATTAGCCTGGTCAGTGGTGAGGAGCCCTCGACAGGCAGTTGCTGTGTGTAGAGACCGGTCAGATTCGTCTGCAGGAGGCGCTACGTTCCCCAGCGACACGAGAGATCAGATGCACAGGAACCTCCCTGAGTGTTTATTCCCTTGGGTGTTTGCAGACGCTGGCATCTCAGAAGTGGCTCAGCTCCGACTGGTGAACAGCAGGAGTCACTGCGCTGGGAGAGTCGAGGTGCTTCGCAACCGTCAGTGGGGAACCGTGTGTGATGACGGCTGGGACCTACAGGATGCTGGAGTCGTATGCAGGCAGCTGGGCTGTGGGACGGCGTTATCAGCCCCAGGAAGGGCTCGATTTGGGCGAGGGTCAGACCGTATCTGGCTGGATAATGTCAACTGCACAGGGACAGAAGTTGCCCTCTCTGACTGCAGGGCTCAGTCTTGGGGAGAGAATAACTGTAACCACGGAGAAGATGCTGGTGTTGTGTGCTCAGGTAACTTACATACATAACGTCACTGTGGGTGGTGGAGGGATTCAGCTGGGAAGTTTTCAGCACAGTCCCAACTCTCCTTTCTGAGACCTGGTCTACACTGGGGGTGTGGGTGGGGTCAACCTAAGATACGCAACTTCAGCTACGTGAATAACGTAGTTGAACTCGGCGTATCTTAGGTCGACTTAGCTGGACGTGAGGACAGCGGCGAGTCGACCGCTGCCATTCCCCCGTCGACTCCGCTTACGCCTCTCGGGAGCTGGCGTTCGGGAGGCGACGGGGATTGCCATTGGTGATCTTTTTTATCACGTCTACACTAGACATGATAAATCTATCCCCAATAGATCGATCACTAGCCACCGATCCGGCAGGTATTGAAGACCTGCCCTGAGTCAGAGCTGACCCTA